>NC_139344.1:128925396-129050396 GCF_055883805.1 Amblyomma maculatum
GAAGTTGGCCTCTGTTTTATGCAGACCTGTGCGAGACCATGGTCTGCGGTCGGGGTCGCCAGTGCGAGCTCAACGAAGCTGGCGAGGCGAGTTGCGTCTGCCAGAAGTCTTGCAAGAAGAGGCGCAAGCCCGTCTGCGGCTCGGACGGCAACTATTACATCAACCATTGTGAGCTGCACAGGGCAGCCTGCCTGGCGGGAAAACCGATCGCCATCGACCACCGAGGAAATTGCAACCGTAAGCGATTTCTCTCAACTCTTCTCTCCTTCGCATAACAGTTTAGGAAGAGCGAAAAGAGAATGCTTCCCACGGCGAGTACGGCGCTATAGCCATGTATCTACCATTTCTCAATGATTATGTTGTAGACGTGCAGGTGTAGAAGCGGCGGTAATGCTGCTGCTTCATTGGTGCAGCGTGCCAGCCCTCTCCAGAAGTAGCTTGCAGATTTTGAGAAAGTATACTTTCTCGACTTCAGCTTACATGGAACAGCATTCCAGATGATATGGCGAAGAGAGCCAAACCCTCTTTCTTTGTTCACAACATGGTGAGGGTGAGCGGGGTGCGCCTGGTTTGGCATGCTCGTTCTTTCTCGTGTGTCTGAAGGGTCGCATTTCCACAGTTTCTCTAACCGCACAGCTGCAGCTAAGATAAGCATTTTCTAATTGCACAGTTGAACATGCAGAAAGTACGCTTCCGAAAAAAGAAAGCAGCTTTTTACGGCCCCGGACATCGCATGCCTCGCTGCTTGCGGACTGCATCTAGCAGCGTCTTACTTGTTTTATCGAGAATTTTAGAATATTTTATGTTGAAGTCATTAACCATCAGTGTAATGAACCAGTTCTACTGATTCATAAGCAATGCTAATGCTTGCTTTAATTTGGTCATGCGTCAGCGAGAAATACTTATTTTGTTATCTGAGCAAAAATTTTCGTTTACAGCAGGCCGAACAGAAAAGGAGGGATGCCAGATGTGTTGCTTGAGAAGGCGCATACTTAATTTTAAATATATTTGAGGGAGTAAACTTTATTTTATTTAACCGCGCAGGTGACTTTAGTTTTCATTTATTTAAAGAAATAGTGGGCTCTCGCAGCTTTAAAACAACCAGAGAGGATTGTGGAATGTGCATAATTCCTGCGTGCATCACTGCACTACAGCACAGGGATGGAAAGCTGCCTCGGTGAACTGTATTTCATTTCCGTAATGCAAAAAAAAAAAGAGAGAGAGAGAGAGAGAGAGGGAGAGAGAGAGAGAAAGAGAGAGAGAGAGAAACTGAGGCGGGCCTCCGCGAAATGGGCTCGCGTTGAGCCTGTTTCCGAGGAAATACAGCGCTGCTCTTTATGACGCTTAAAATTTAAAATTCACGTCATTTTCCTCGGCGTAAACACGTGTTTTGTTGTTTTACTTTGCATATGCGAGAAAGAAAGCAACAATTACACTCGGCCATGGATGTTCAGCCAAAAAGAAAGGCGATTCATCATGCTGCAGTGACACATGGAGCATTCACGAAATAAATATATCCAGGAACAATCGATTTTAGCTGCATAGTTGAAGCTTACCTATCATTCCCACCGCACGCGGAGTCTGACCGTCAGGAACTACGAAGGAGAAAAGAGGAACGCAACAAGCTTAAAGATAGCACGCATAAAGAGGCCCCATTCGAGGGGATAAACACACTTCTATACTTCCCAGTCACGTCGACGAGCTGCTCTGAATGGCGAACTTCCAGATTCAGGCTGAGAGGGGCTCATTCGAAGCGTGGAATGCGTTTACACTGGGTCACCCACTGCGACCGAGTCGTGACCCCGAGAGAGTGCGGGGCTGAATTTCGCCATGTTTTGTAAGCTCTTGTTTTCCTCCTTCGCCGTCTTCGTCTTCTTCTTCTTTTTTTTTTTTCTTTTTTTTGCTCTTTCACCATCAGCCTTTGAAAGGAACCCGGCGAGTAACTTTGCTTGCCGGCTGTATCGGCCCTGATGGCAGAGACGGCTACTGCCAAAGGCAGCACTGTTAAAAATGGAAGCAAAAGAAATCTTGTAAAATACGGCTCTTGATTTTCGTAGTTCTCTACAGTTGTTATATGTTTGCCCGGATCTGAATTCCGGCTGCGCGTATCAACGCTTTGCGGGAAGTGTGCCGAAGCATTGTGGCGTAAAAGTTGTCCTGTGACGCCAAAAAAATGGGCTCTGATGTGGGGCGCTCACTGAAATTAATATTTTTCCTCGGTGTGCTGATAACTTTCAACCTATCGGAGTTGGTTCCTATTTTATTTCTTGAATCGCACAAATTATCGGCACGCAACACGATTACTGAGGATGTGACAGAAAGAACTACTTTTTGCTAATGATGCAGGCATTCTTTTTCAGTTCGTTCGCTCGAAGTCGGTGGGAATGTGAGGTAAGAGCAATACTTATGTCGGGCACAGGAAGAAAAAAAAAAAGAGAACCAGTTACCAATGAACTTTAGTAGTTCGTTGGCGCCGCTTTGTGTTTGTGCTCCTCTCCTCTTGACTGCTTTTTTTCTGTGAGTTACGAACTTTGATCTCAGTTTTGCGCTTTCATACTTGAAACAAGACACCGGACTGTATCAACAAAAATCTTCCTTTTGTATACAATGTTTAAAACCTGGCGCCAGTTCGTTCAATGGTTTAATAATATTAATAAAATATTGACAGAAGGATACGTAACAATAAATCAGATTTTAGTATTAATATCATGATGTTACAATATTTGTAAATATCAGTATTAACCACTCAGTCCCTGTTTTGAATTCTGATAAGTTCTGAAAACAATAATTTATCTTTTGCAGGTTGTAGTTAGGACTTTTGAAATCACACAGGCTATCCAGCAGCTTAATTTATTTTCTGCTGACCAGCAATACTAAACCGTTTTAAGCTTGGCGCATTGCTTATTAAATGCACGCACTTGAAAAAGGATTACAATCTGCTAAATGAGATTTGCGACTGAGTCTTTTATTCTATGGGCAAGCCCCTTCTCGGCTTGAATTTCCGCCTCGCACTTGGCCATCAATGAACAGGAAAACCATCTGTTGCGTTTTGTTTATTTTCGGGAGAAGTTTCCAGTAATCAGCCGCAATAAATGCTTATCTGCCGACAATAGCCAAGTAAAGGTACGCGTTTACTTTCTGACAATTTTAGTATGCGCCTGAATCACAACGTCCACCTCAGAGCGATGAGGTTTATGTGTACGGCGCATCCGCTCAGCTTATAAATCTAGTTAAACATGGCCTGAATACTAAGCGAGGTAATACGTATTCCTCGCAAAATTATACGCTGCACTGTACTTCATATTGTGCCGCGTAATAACCGCCATTCATTTTGTTACTGGCCCTCCAAAGGAAGGTGCTTAGGCATACCAGAAACACCAATATTTGAAAACGTACAAATTCATTGCAAAATCATTACTAATATTGCATGAGCAATCTACTTTCTTACTTTACTCTCTGTAACATGTTTTGTCTGTGCTGGACGAAAACTGTTGTTTGAAAAGTTGGATGAAATATGTAGCCCTGCCTGAAATGAATTTGGCTCTTATGTAAGCACGTAGCTCTTCTGGCAAAATAAGAAGAGGAAAACGGCAAGTAGCGCCTTCTTTTTTGTGGTCTCTATAGTTTGTTGTGCGAATATACGTTTTCGTCTCGCGCTATGAAGTTCCTCTTCTAGTGCTGCCTGTGTACTAATTATTGAGAGAGGAAACAGCCCGTGATCAGCGTTAGTATTTTAACAAAACTTGAAGTTGGGCTAGATGGTGCATTGTAATTGTGGTGTGTTAGATGGTGCATTGTGTGGTGAGTTAGCGCGTGTCCTGTGTCTTCTTCTCTTGTGTGTGTCTTCCCGTGCGCTTTATCTTCAGCGTTAGTATGTTGGGCTGCTGCTCAAAACCTGTGTTTCGTACGTAGAAATACAGGTCATTTGCACGCTTCGCTGCGGTCTTTTGCATCTCTCCAGAGCAAACAGGCGAATATCTTTGAATCGCCAACTTGATGCAACATGTGAAAGGGCATGTTCATTCTTTTATCATTTTAATCTGTGACTCGGACACTCTTAATCACTTAATACCACCTGGACCAATATTCAGGGTGTTCAACTTCTGTAAATTTATTATTATAACTATCGTCGAAAACTTGGCAGCAATACAGAAGCGCAAAAAAAAAAAAGAATCTAACTATGCAAAACTTGGTCTGGCCATAATGTACGCTTGAAGAGCACTTCGATTATTTTAGTAAGCAGTAGTTTGCGGACGTCGGTGGCAAGGCTGCAGACCGCGTATCTGATGTTTCAAACAGGGGTAGAGCATTCAAGTTCAACGGAGAAAACGAACTCGACGCAAACGGGCACGGAGAGCAAAATGGAGAGGACGGAGATGCCTTCCCACGAGGCAAAGGTGGCCACAACTACGGAGTCCGAGGATTCGACACAGCAGGACTGCACGCAGCAGGAATATGACTTCATGAAGGAGAATTTGCTCCTCTACAACAACGCGAAGATGACAGATAACAAGAAGACAGGTGAGCATTCCTCCCCGCTCGAAGCATTTGCCTGTCACTTTCATCGAACTATTGCCTGTGACTCGTCATTTGGGTGGTTTAATGTTACAGCGTGAGTTAAGAAAGGGTCAGACAGAACTTCACTCATAAAAGTAAAAACTGCGACCGCATATTCGCTTGCACGAATGATTTCGCGTAACTTCCAGACAGTTTTGTAAGGATGCCAACTTTAGCGCAGTCTAATAATGCATTATTTCAGCAATTCGTTATGTTTATGAAAAATGCATTAGGCCGACTTAATTATTTGGCTTGGTGAACAGTCATGATTTTAATAAGGCACGCTAAAATTTAATCTTATTTTTAAAATCGCCTTTGATTTAAATTCACGTGCAAGCTCTGTTTAGCATTGTACATAGTACTGAAAAGAGAACCTTCCTTCATTCGCACCCTCTTTGAAGAGCAGGTCAATTAAGGCGTTTACAAGCCCCAATATCACCATATTACAAGATTAACTGAAGTAAGCTGATATATTCGAGATAATTCATCTATGACGAATTATTGCAGGGTATGCCTTATGCTTGAGAAAGCTAACAAAAATTTCGCCACAGCGAAGTAATTTGCATTCTTTCTGACGTCAGAGTAAATATTCAAGTTTTTGTTGGTGCTTTAACATTAAAGGAAAGACTAGAAAAATTAATAAACATTGTCCCACAGGTCATCCGACAAGTAGGAAGAAAAATACAAGCTCGTAAGTAAATATCAGGAGCTGATATGAAATGTTTTGTTGGTCGCGAAATCTTGGAGGTTAAATCGTTCCCATATGACTAGGAATATATATATATATATATATATATATATATATATATATATATATATATATATATATATATATATATATATATATATATATATTTTCAAGGCCGTGGCCATCCTTCGCCTACGAAACTAACTTAATTGACAAAATTTTACAGGTACCTAGTAAGTGTTAAACTGCCCGGTCTCTTCTTCTTCTTTTTTTTGTCAATATCTGACTCTATGCCGCAACTGGGTTACTGGACTCGGCAATTCGGTGCTGAAGCCAATCACAAAAATGTTAGTTCCCGTAGAATTGCGCAGGGGTCACCACTCGCGGCAACAAGTGCTGATGTTGAGAAGTTCCGTATTACTTTAATAGCCTCCGCTAAATAGGATTCATACTGGCACTGCCGCAATGATTATAAAGTGGCGCACGCTGCTTCGGAAAGCATGCCTGTTTACAAGAAACGTACCGCAAGCTTCCGCTTTTGTCGCACCACGCTGGGAAAAGAGCAGTAATTAATTATTTTAATAATTATTAATAATAATTACTTTTGTCTACCCTCAAGCGCCGAGGTATTATAGAGGGAAGTGGGCTGTTTCTTGTGCGTTCTGTTTCTTCTTCGCGCACGAATGTCGTTGCACGCAGCCTTCGTTAGCAGTACTGAGTGTGAGGCAAACAGTACCATCACGTTTCCTTGACAACCGACTCTAAAGGCATCGTTATCTAAGAGTTATGTTGTTTTGTAGTAATTGATCTTACCAATCGTTGCACCGACTAGCCAATATAGGCGATAACAGGTGCGAACTTATCAGGAGCGAACAAATGTAAAGAATAGTTTAAATGTCCCGCTTCAAGTGACTGTTCACACACTGGAAGTTTTTGCTCGTTATTTTTTAAAGTCACTACGCGCTCGGGTATTTGACATTTATGGTTAGTGATGAATTCAAGTGCTAAACAAGCTCAATGAAAGTCCGTGCGATGACAAGATACAATCACAACAGTCTTCACTAATCAGAAGTAATTGACACGGTGAGCTACAACAATGTCTAGCACGTTCGACTAAAGTCGGCCATGAACAAAATTATAAATCAAATCACACAAACTTATTCGTCCCCGCATTTCAATGAATAATAGGAAAAGAAACATGTTTTAAAGACGCCGGAAGTGTATTATTTTGCTCTCTTTCGCTCGGCACTTCATTCAATACATATGTATCGTTATTCTGCGATTTTCTGACCATAGGCGTTTTGGCAGGGTGCTGAGGTAAATAAAATGTTAGTAGTGGCTCCTGCTTGTTCCACTGGCAATCTGTAAAATGGAAGGGGAACTGAAGTATTTGTTCTTGTTGTTGTGTCTACTACGTCTGCTATATTCAATTTATACCCCATTGATACAGGTAGTATTTGAAGTTGCTGAAACTCCTACCGGGAAGCATGCCGCTTAAAAAAAAAAAAAAAAAAAAAAAAAAAAAAAAAAAAAACATGTATACAATAAAAGCATGTTTATGCAGGTGAAACAGGGGCTTAAATATGTGTTATATGTAACGCACTATGTTTCCAGGCAACAGCACAAATGACTGTGCACAAAAGCGAAATACGAAGCACAAAAATATCTGGCCGCTATTAATAAACGACATTCATAGGCGAGGTTCGAGCAGAAACTAACTTGGGCTTTCCAGTGAATATTTCTCTCGACCATGGCACCGAGATACTTCCATTGGAGCACTCTAAGCAGATTCATGTGGAGAATTATTGTTAAGTGGTCATAATTAGGGATCTTTCTGGGAGAATTAAACATGGTGCACTTTGTTTCACTAGTATAGAGGTGTTACGATTATATTCAAATCATTGTAAAACACCGCGAAGTTATCCTTTAATTTTCCCGCGTAGTTCCTCTAAAATACAGGGCCCCTGGAAAAAGTGAGGCAGAGTCAGTAAACCTTCAGAATATTTCAGCGTTGATGGAAGATCTCTATTAGTCAATAAAAAAAGAGAAGGAAGAACAGTGGCCCAAACGTAAGCACGTCAAGATTAATGCTTTGCGACAGCGACGTTAAACTGTGTAAAACAACACACTGTTTACACGCTAAGGAGTAAATATTTAATTAGAACGGAAGTTTTCTCTTTTTGACCGCAAGTTTACACGCTCGTTAACAGTATTGTGTGATTAATCACCTGGAAAGCTTGTGACATATCTAAGTATACTACTTTGACTAGCTTGTTGTTACGTGGTGCAGTATTAGTCAGTTGCGTAAAATCAATGACTGCGGTATAGACGTGGATCTGCGGAATGTTAAGCCATGCTGCTTAAGAGAGGTGATGTTAATGCAGCCGTTTGGAATGAGGGCGCAACGTGGGAATAGAGTGAGCGTCACGCATTATTTTTCACATGCTGCAAGTTGTGCCTGCGCCATTCGTACGCATGCCAGGGAGATCTGACAACCAGTCGCAGCAGTGAGATACTTTAGCTTCGTTATCTTTTTCTTCTGCCAATCATGCCACAGGAGATCAAAACGCCATTTGTCAATGAAAATAAGACACGTGTAAGTAGTAAGTAGGCAGTTGGCTTAATTCCCCGCCTTCTGATCCGTTTCCCATCAGGGAACGAGTACTTGGTGAGCATCATGTTCTCGCACTACGACCATAACCACAACGGTCTGCTGGAGGCCGAAGAGCTGTGGAAAGCCGGCGAGGAAGATCGGCTGGGCCAGCTGTCCACCGTCTGCATCCTGGCCGACATGCTGCTCTTCGACGACGCCAACCACGATGGCCGGCTCAACATCAACGAGTTCTATCTTGCCTTTAGTAAGTTATACAGTAAGTGCGCCCCCGCTCGCTCTTCCCTCTATGCTCGCGGCGCTCGCTAGCGCTGCCCTGCGTCCATGTAGCGTCGTTTTTCGCCGCGTGATGGCAGGTCGGTTAGAAGCCCGAGTCTGACGACACAACCGACGATTTAGACCTCGCTTGCTTGGCCTGGGTGTCTCGACAGCGCAGCACCCATTCACTCTTGACGCCTTTATCTTGCTGAATTTTTGTCTGCGGTGGTCAAAGCAGATCGCGTCAGATGCACGGGCGGAGCGTGCCCCGGGGTCCTACTCAGGACGGATCGGTGAGGGGGACGAAATGGCGGCATCATCAGAGCTGTCGACAGCAGACCGAGCGAAAGAATCCGAGGAAGGCAGTCCACCCTCTGGCTTGCACGCTCCTGACCGCCGGATCGACTCTCCGGAGCAGAACGAGAGAAGCAGATTTAACGGGTCTGTGTGAGCAGCCCGGGCAAAATTTTGGTTGTGGGCAGCCAGATAGTGGAAGCCCCGAGAGCGGTGTTGTTGCCTTCTTTTTTTAACTTCATAAGTTCGTGTTTGTGAATTTCCAGTGCAGTGACTGGTGCAGAAAGAAACGTCTTTCCATTTTTTTGAGCATTGCCTCAAATATCCAAACTCCAAATCTTGCGTAACACCGACGTTTTGTAGCCATTTTTGTTGCTTACAATTTATCGCTATACATGCATTATGAATTTGGACGCGGTGCATCTGTGTTTGACAGGGGAATTTTCGTAAATGTGCTAAAAGAGGCCACTCTTTTATTGTAGTGGGGAACGAGAAATTGTTGTTACGCCAAGTAAACATTAGTCATTCATTCACTGGAACCGTACTTTGCAACGGTCCTTGTCACAATTGAATATTTTGCCCCTTTATTATGCGTAGCTGTTGCCTATGATGTCAGTGCTGATGACCACTAAGCATGATCATTCGCCGCTTTTCGTATCAAAGGAGAGACGAAAAAATGCCAGAGGGGCGAAATATTGAGCCTAAAAACGTGATTATAAGCTAACTGTTATTCCGCTGATATATTTAGAAATAACTTATGTAATGCGATATGCTGCTAAAATAAACTGATAATCAGCTGCTGTCAGCTTTTTTTTTTTTTTTTTTTCCTGCGGGACGTTGCTGGAAGAAAGAATCAAAGCATGCCTTGAAAGGGCGAAACTAATTATTGGCCCAGTAATCGTAATGCAAGGAAATACAGGCTTCAAAAAAAAAAAAAAAAAAAAAGGAATCTGAAAGAAACTCTAGAAGCCGAAACGCTTAGATCTCTGTTCGAAATAATTACAGACTTTCGCTGAACTTTGTCAGTGAACCTGTATTGACAGGATTCACTATATATGCACATGACCTCGCATGGAATTTCATAGATTCTTTTTGCGTGACGCAACAAGGATTCTTTTGTCAACACCTAGCTTAACATTAGCAACAGCAAGGCGGCAAAAATTAACAAGTTTGAAGCGCGCTTTTAACAACTGGAGGAAAACAGTATCTTCTTAGCGTTTATTACTGTTTGCTACTTATGCAGGCCCATTTGTTTTCTCTGGCTTGCTCTGTGTTAGGCCCTCAGGTGCAAATGTTTGTTGAAGAAACCTCGTAAGTCACTTTGCATAAAATATTGACGAAAGCAACTTTAATTTTCCTTATGCTACTTCACCTGATGTAGATGCAAAACGTCCTGCAGATGTTTACTCGTGTGCAATCAGTGCTTATGGAATGTTTCCTTTAAAATAAATTCTGCGTACGTATGGACTCCAATGATACTGTGTACTTATGTAACGTTTAAGAAATTTTCGTTCCAAGATTGTTATCACGTCACTATAGTACCCGAATGAGGAAGTTACCGCGGGCTGAATTATCACTCACTCTGCCAAATGGCAACTGCTATATTGCTATAGCGTACTATAGCGTATTCCATTGAAGAAAGTGACATAGAGGCTAGAGTTATTACAGCACAAATTCTGGAGCTTCAGAATCAATCGGCATTTGTGGTACGTGTCGTCTTTTCTATGCCGGTGTAACTATACACAATGCACTTTTCAACATTATATTGCTATTTTGTGTCGTTAAGAGTTAATCATTTGCTCAAGCTTAATTTTCTGCAACCAATGCTCTATATTTATTGCTAATGTTGCACCTATGTTTCCGCAGATTAGATTGTAGTGAGCAACCTTATTGATGAAACCTGATACTGCGCATATAGTACAGTTAAGATTTGTTTGAACGCTACTGGCATAGCGTCAAAAATTGTGATTGCGAAGCACCCGAATTCATTACTTCTTGCGAGCAGGTCCACATTTCGTCGCCAAATCTTCGTTCGCGTGTTATATTCGGCATTGAAGTATACAACTTGTCACGAGTTGCTAAGAGCTGGGATAACCTATCCCATACAGTAAAAAGAAAGCAGGGCTTTAAGGATGAGATGCGCAACATCCCGCGACCTTGATATTTCTTAATCAGTAGTTGAAAAACTGTCATGTTTGAGCGTGAAAATTTTCGAAATACTGATATTATTTTGCTCCTGTCAAAGCACGTTGAAACATTGCCATAGTCGGACAGCATTAAGCATGTTCCCGGCTTCTACAAAGGTGATGATATCACTGATGCCGATTACATGCACTTCGTATATTGTAGCCCATGTGTCATAGGTTACGTCAGGGACATGTAGAATACATTTAAATCCGTTATCTTCGGCTCTATTAATAGTTTTCTTCCACTTGAAGAGGGAACAGAAACCACACTAAACCTGTGGGTAACTTACAGCATGTTCTCTATAAATTTGTTTACGAACGACTTCCAAAATTTCAATGTTTTGTAAAGTCATGCTGTGGTCATTAGGGGTTCAACAATAGCTTTCTGTCACGGCTATCTTTACTGACAACAATAAACATTCCTAGCCTGAATGCTATCTTCTACTTATAAGCCTCATAAGAGAGGTAAACAATATGCTGCAATGGTAATTATATAATTAAAGCTACTGAAACCATTTTATGAACTTACCGGCCACTGAAAAGAAACATTTCACACCGTGTTGAACGTATTCTTACATTTTGCTGTTACTTAATATCTGTTATAAATTTAGTACAGTATTATAACGCAATAAAACTTGCCACATCAAGGCTGCGATATTTATTATTCGCAAATCCTAACTTCAAAGCACCCCGGACTTCATCTCGAATATTCTTGGCCACTACGCCAGCGACAAAAGTTGGCTATCAGACTTGTTTGAACATAGTCTGGAACAAAGGTTATGGAACCGAAGTAGCTAAAAAAGAAAAAAAAGAACGTGGTCTTGGTAATGAACATTCTCAGGGTTGCGTTTTGTAGCGGCATAATTTTTCACTCTAATGGTTTGCTAAATTCTCTCAATGTTTTCGCCTTGTGCACGTAATACTAGTCACGAAACAGCGCAGATCGGAGAGCCATTTTTTTTGCTCTTAATAAGGGGGCGCAATCATTGTTAGTTGCTGCATGTATTTTTCACTCTTCCTTCCCAGGCGTCTCGGTTGTGTCGCTGGATAAGTCTCTCGAGGTAAATCATGTGACAGCTCGTGTGGGCGACAATGTGGAGATCAAATGCGACGTCACTGGAACCCCTCCTCCTCCAATCGTCTGGCGACGCAACAACATGGACCTGTCCTCCCTAAGTGAAGACGAGATCAAGGCAAGGCAACAAAAGCTTTCCGTGTAGTGAAAAATCGAGTTCAGCGATGTGCACTTTTGGTGTCTGTCATAAAATGCTATTTGCTTTGTTGTTCAAATATGGCGAGAAAAAAGAAATTCGACACGTGTAAGAAATCCTAACATAGAGCTTATTTCCATTGGATATTTAGCCACACTGTCTCAATTCCAACACTTACTCAAATCTTCCGTATATTGCCATTATATACACACACGGAATGTCCCCCTTGAAAGGGTGCTTTGTCTTAATAAGATCGCTTATGAGGTGAAGTCTACTTCTTAAAAGTACAGAAATATGCGTGTGTGTGTTTTTTTTTTCTTCTTTGAATCGCTTTTCTTGCTGCTGCTTTTGCTGTGATGCGTGTTTCCACTGAAAACTTTCATGAAAGATGCTGCAGCATTAACTATGGCAGGCGAAGGTAGAGGGTGTTTTTTTTTTTTTTGTTTCTTAAAGTGCACCATGAAGCACATAAAAAATGTCCATACCATCGAAGGGAACAAAATGTAGCGCACCAAGACAAGGACAGAGAAAGAATACACACACAGCGCTGTGTGTGTATTCTTTCTCTGTCCTTGTCTTGGTGCGCTACATTTTGTTCCCTTCGATCATGTACCAACAAGCCCAAGTATCTACCCGTCCATACCATGTAGCTCCCTTTTAGTTACAGCCTCTGGAGGACGTAATCATAGCATCGTGAAATATTCGTCCATTTGTGAGCTTGTTTGTGTGACGCCCACAGCTTAACTTTAGAAAGCCACTTTAGTGAGCCATAATAGGGCATGAAAACACATGTAAGATTTTCGCGCTTTGTTTGCACTTTCCATATAAAGGGCAAATGAGCTGGCGTAAAATCTCGAAATCAATTAACACACTGATCAATAGTAGAAAAGAGGCAATATTGAGAACTGAGGAGTTTTGCCTGATCGCTACGTATGTCATAGAAAGTGCAGATAAGTATGTAGTTTCTAGCAGGCGGGCATCATGAAGAAAAAAATTCGTGTCTATTCTGTGCTGTGTTTCACGCCTATTGCCACAGAAAAAAAACTGCAGTGATTTTTTTCTTTTGTCCTGTGCCATGTATGACTAGAGCTGTTCTGAGATTCCAAGGCGTACTCCTTTTTGTTTTTTAATTAAGCCATTCGCGCGTCTATGCATGCGATACCTCATGAGACCTATAAGTACACGAAGGAATATTTTGAAAAATAAATTATGTTTTTCCTGCGAAATTTGAAATTCAGCAAGCAGGCACTGCTGAAACTGCATGTAGTGTACCAGATGATTATAATACTATAGCGGAACAAGGTTCGTAAAACAAAGTTATATTTACAATTGACATCTAAAGCTGGTCATTTCCGCTAGGCCTGATTGCAAAGTATGCATGAGATGGACATTTATGTGGAGCGTTTTCAGCTTCTATGCAAACCGACAGCTGCTTGGTACTTATTTGATAGGTGACCTACTGTATCAAAATGGGAAGAATGATATTAACTACCGATTAAAATGAAACAAAAAACTTCGACGATATTCATTTTCTTAAAATCAGCAGGAGCTAGTGACTTGAACATCTAGATAGTAGTAGCTGTTCTTTAAGGGTAGGTGCCTCTAAAAAAAATTACAACCGATTTGCATAGTTAATGAAATGCGAAATAGCTTAATAACACTGCTTAGCCTTTTATAATTTCGTCAAAAGCGCGGCGTAGCCGCGACCTGAGCTCTCTTAGCGCCATCTGCATTGGTTGTCATCACAGAGTGGCCCGCTGAGTGGCTCGGTGACGAGGGCGAGGGTGCACCGTGTGTACACGTCTCAATTCCAACACCGGCGCAAATCTTCCGCATATTGTCATTTGATGCATACACCCCTTTGAAAGGGTGCTTTTTCTCATTAAGTGTTCTCATGAGGTAAAGCCTACCTCTTAAAAGTGCAGAAATACATAGCTTTTTTATAACCATCAAACGTGCGGAGCAGCCGCGACCTAAGCTCTCTTCACACTATCTGCAGTGTTGTTATCACCGAGCGTCCCGGTGAGCGGCTCGATGCCGAGGGTGCACCGTGCGTATACGTCTCAATTCCAACACCGACGCAAACATTCCGCATGTTGTCATTTGATGCACACACCCACTTGAAAGGTGCTTTGCCTCATTAAGTCATGTAGAGGTAAAGTCTACTACCTCTTAAATGTGCAGAAATACACATGCTTTTTTTATAATCATCAAAAGCGTGGCGCAGCCACAACCTAAGCTTTCTTCACACCATCTGCAGTGATTCTTATCACTGAGTGGATCGGTGAGCGGCTCAGTGAGGAGGTCGAGCGTGCACCGTGCGTACACGTCTCAATTCCAACACCGACGCAAACATTCCGCTTGTTGTCATTTGAGGCACGCACCCACTTGAAAGGGTGCTTTTACCTCATTAGGAGTCATGTAGAGGTACATTCTACCTCTTAAATGTTCAGAAATACACATGCTTTTTATATAATAATCAAAAGCGCGGCGCAGCCACGACCTAAGCTTTCTTCGCACCATCTGCAGTGATTCTTATCACTGAGTGGCTCGGTGAGCGGCTCAGTGCGGAGGTCGAGCGTGCACCGTGCGTATACGTCTCAATTCCAACACCGATGCAAACATTCCTCATGTTGTCATTTGATGCACACACCCACTTGAAAGGTGCTTTGCCTCATTAAGAGTCATGTAGAGATAGTCTACTACCTCTTAAATGTGCAGAAATACACATTTTTTTATATGATCATTAAAAGCGCGGCGCAGCCACGACCTAAGCTTTCTTCACACCATCTGCAGTGATTCTTATCACTGAGCAGCCCGGTGTTCGGCTCGCTGCTGAGGGTTCACCGTGCGTACACGTCTCGATTCCAACACCGACGCAAACATTCCGCATGTTGTCATTTGATGCACATACCCGCTTGAAAGGGTGCTTTGCCTCATTAAGAGTCATGTAGAGGTAAAGTCTACCTCTTAAATGTGCAGAAATACACATGCTTTTTTATAACCATCAAAAGCGCGGCGCAGCCACGACCTAAGCTTTTTTCACACCATCTGCAGTGATTCTTATCACTGAGCGGCCCGGGGAGCGGCTAAGTGCGGAGGTCGAGCGTGCAACGTGCGTACACGTCAATTCCAACACCGACGCAAACATTCCGCATGTTGTCATTTGATGCACACACCCACTTGAAAGGGTGTTTTGCCTCATTAAGAGTCATGTAGAGGTAAAGTCTACCTCTTAAATGTGCAGAAATACACATGCCTTTTTATAATCATGAAAATCGCGGCGCAGCCGCGACCTAAGCTCTCTTCACACCAGATGCAGTGGTTCTTATCACTGGGTGGTCCGATGAGCGGCTCGGTGCCGAAGTGAAAGGTGCACCGTGCGTGCACGTCTCAATTTCATCACCGACGCAAATCATCCGCATGGTTTTTGATGCACACTGCGCCTTGAAAGGGTGCTTTGCCTCATTACGAGTCGTCATGAGATATAGTATACCTCTTTAAAGTCCAGAAATACACATGCGTTTTTATAATCATCAAAGCGCGGCGCAGACTTACCTCAGCTCTCTTCACACCATCTACAGTGGTTCTTATCACCAAGTGGCTCAGTAAGCGGCTCGGTGCCGAAGTCGAGTGTGCACCGTGCGTGCACGTCTCAATTTCAGCAACGACTCAAATATTCAGCATATTGTCATTTGGTGCACTCACCAACTTGAAAGGTTGCTTTGCCTCATCAAGCATTTTTATGCGGTAAAGTCTACCTTTTAAAATGCAGAAATATGCATGTTTTTATAATCATCAGCGTGGCGCAGCCGCGTCCTCTGCTCTCTTCACACCATCTGCAGTGGCTCTTATCACCGAGCGGCTCGGAGGCGAGGTCGAGGGTGCACCGCGCGTACACATCTGATGTCCGCGAAGGCCAAGGAGAGACTGACACCATGGGAGAGAGTCCGAGTTTGAGGATGTGCGAACGACACGCGGCTATTCAGTCCGGAGTAACACGCGCTTGCCGCAACTGTTATATGCGTCAGTCTTATGGGCTGCTGCTTTGAGGCACTCTCATTGGCAAAGACGCGCGACGCGGCGCAACATCATTTAGGCTCGCGCATCGCCACCGTCTCCTTCATGCCTGAAGCCCTCGGAAAAGAGAGAGCAGAGGGGGGGGGGGGGGGGGGGAGGGGGGGGAGGAGGACTGCCACTAGCGAAATCCATGGTTTCGGCCAGAAGTGCACTGAAAATGCTATCGATATCGTATATGACAACTGCATGTGAAATTAGCCGATTTCTTTTGGGCTATGCAGAGGACACCTATATTTTGTTATACAAGTCTGATGACAACTTGATTCGATGGTTGCTGTTTTGAAAATTAATACCAGCATTTCGGAGACATGCATGAGAGTCTGGTTTTTGGCTGATTACAATACTGACTATTACTCATTGAGCTCTTTTTGAAAGACACACCCAGTTCGTCTTAATGCTTTTATTCTACGGCTTTAGTGTTCAGTTGAATTACAAAAGAGTTTATAAGAATGCTGTGTTTCCTCTTAATTATCTGGAACAATACTGTGTTTTATTCTCCTAACGTACGCATCTAGTAAAAGTTTGTCTATATGATTGTGTACGTTAGGGCAGGTTATCTAACACATAAATTGCACAAATGCTCCATGGTGAAATGAAACTCAAATACGTAATTCATGTCCTTCTACACATGCAACCTAGCTCTCTGAGTCTTTTCAGAAAGTGCATCTTGTGACTTTCATGGAAAAAACAATTTTCATCATTAACTCTCTTTGTAGTTACTAGAGTAGTAAAGGGCAATAAATGCAAATCTATCAGGTTTTTTGGCGTCAAGACACTTTAATGCATTGGGCAAAATATGAGTCAAGTGCTTCATTTCTTCCCCAAAATGAGTACACATCTCATCTCTGTCAATTTACTTGCAGGTGTTCGTTGATGGCTCACTGTACCTTACCAACGTCCAACTGGTTCACTCTGGGAACTACACATGTCACGCCCAGAGAAACCATGATGTGATTCAGACACACATTCTGCATGTACAAAGTAAGCCAATTCATGTATGACTTTTTGATAAACTTGGTGTCGCAAATAAATGTTGTCGATCAATTAAAAGTTGTTTACCACATCAGTAAAAAGAAAAATATATAAAAATAACTTAATGAGTCCATGACTATAATATTCTCAGAATAATGGGATGATTAGCAAAATAAAAAATATTATTTAGGTCAGTGACATCCGAAATAAATTGCATATTGTGACTAATTTCAAGGGTAGCGGTGTACAGTGCAATATATTTCATCATACATCCTTGCCCGCCTGAAGCCCTTAATCGCCTAATAAAAAGGGAGAAAGGCACATTAGTATCAGATGCTTCATATTTA
This sequence comes from Amblyomma maculatum, assembly GCF_055883805.1. Classification (NCBI taxonomy): domain Eukaryota; kingdom Metazoa; phylum Arthropoda; class Arachnida; order Ixodida; family Ixodidae; genus Amblyomma; species Amblyomma maculatum. The sequence goes on from NC_139344.1 coordinate 128,942,601, forward strand.
CTTAAGAATCAATTCTAAAAAATTCTGAAACAACTGCACTTGGATGAGCTGAAGCGTCAGACTTGTAAGCTGAATGCTGAAAATGTGACGTTATTTCGCTAAGCTGTTTCATTCAGCACTCCACAAATAATTTATCTTTCATTGACAGCTATGCCCGAGGTGCGCGTGATTCCAAAACTGCAGTCCCGGGCTCCTGGTGAGCTGGCCGAGATGGAGTGCCACGTGACAGGAGTACCAACGCCACGTGTCACGTGGCTGAAAAACGACGAAGGTCTACGGGTTGCCACTGACAAGTACACCATCATTGGTACGCTTTGTTTTGTGCGCTTTAGGAAAAGTTATTTTTATCGAAACACAGGAGCCTGATCAGTTCAGCAAGAGCACAAACAGAAGAGGCAGGGTAGCATTACGGCATTTCTATTTTCGTGCCTTGAAGCTGTTAATGAGCTATATGACCGTGTGTGTGGCGCATTTCGCGCAGCACTCCTTGATCTAGGTGTCCGTTGCTTCAGTGTAAGTATGAAACGATATTACTTATTCTGTGTTCAATCACATTTTCATTGACTCACCTGCTGCCTGGTGCGCTTGAGTTTTCAGGCAAAGAGCAGATATGGCTGTGAAAGTCATAATTGTTTTGTAAGGGCGGTCTTATAGATTGTAATTTACAAGATCGTGTGGATCTTTTTTTCTTAGCCTTGAATCTTTATTTGTATATTAAAATATTTGTTTCATTCAGTCTAAAGCATGCTAATCATTTTATTAGCTCGTACAAGGAATAGGCAAACTGTTTTCATAAAAGGACACAGATTTTTCTTGACAAGGGGCATAATTCTGTGCAACAGGTGTGTAACATTGAAAGAAGTTTTCTGGGTTATGCGTTCGTTTGCGTAACATTTCTATTTGCGTACTATAATATTAGTTTGCAATTCATTTGCTGCTTCCTCAGTATAAGGTAGTTGCGCCAATTTAATAGCTTTTATTTAAAACAAATGCGAGGTTTTCGAGCAAAAATATTGTTGGTTTTTAAATATACGTATTAAATCAGCACAAATATCTGCTTAATGTTACCGCCGAAATAGAAGAAAAACTGCGTTGCTACCGATTCCGAGACGCGAGAATTCGTACTATTGCGCTCTTGGCATGCCAACCTGTGCGAAGCAACGTGTGGGGTAACTTATGAAGCACAAGCCAGGATGAATATTTCGGGTGCATTAGCACTTTCTTAAAAAAAAAAAAAAAAAAAAAAAAAAAAAAAAAAAAAAAAAAAAAAACGATGGGACCGTCATGTCTGATAAACCGGCTTCGTAACATGAGAGGTCGTGAATAATTTTGCTGCGCCATCTGCTGATGAATATTGTAACAAAATGAGCGCTTAGTCTGCCAGCCAACCGGTTTAGTTTCGTTCATTTTCTATTATTAGCCGAGAATATGAATGGAGAATATGGATACTGACCTATCGGGCTGAAACGTGGGGGCTAACCAAGAGGGTTCTGCTTAAGTTGAGGACAACTCAGAGGGCTACGGAACGAAGAATGGTAGGGGTAACATTAAGAGATAGGAAGCGTGCAGAGTGGGTCAGAGAAACAACTCAAGTTACCGACATTCTAGTGGAAATTAAGAAGAATAAATGGGCATGGGCAGGACATGTAGTGCGAAGAGAGGATAACCGATGGTCTCTTAGGGTAACAAACTGGATTCCAAGGGAAGGGAAGCGTAGCAGGGGGCGGCAAAAAGCCGGTGACAGTTTTCAATGGTACTGCGGGAGCATGGTCCACAATAAAGCATACGCATCACTATGTCATCCGTATGACTGCCGCTGAAACGATGTTATCTGTCCATCGTCTCACAAGTGAGTTTGCAGCACTGTGGACTATGTGGCTATCCGAACCATTCAGATAATAGGCGCCCAAGTTGAGGAATTAAAGATTACGCCAGCAGCAAAGTGGGTGTACACGAATGGAGATCCGTAAAGGGAGTCGCAGGCTGGAGCCATTTTTTTTTTTTAATGTGATCAGACCTGTTGGTGGAGCCATGGCAGCTCCAGCACAGCGCAGGCTTTGTGGCTGACCATCATATTGCGAAGATAGGGCTGGATGGCTAACTGAGCAGGCTAGTACTCATTCACCATCCAAGGCAGCGCTACTAAGCAAATAAAAAAAAACAACACAAAGGCTAGTGTTGAACTATCAAAGATTTATTTAGCGAAAATAATGCGTATATAATCAGGCTTGAAATTAGTTTACGCGGAACGCAGAAAACTCAAACTCGGGGTTCACAGCGCACAAAAAAAAAAAAATAGAACGAAAACACCAAATAGCCCAAAATGCCCAAAATGCCTAAAAACACGTGTTCAAAGTAAAGACCTAACATTCCGCGCTTATCAGAAAGGCGTATAGGCTTGAGTGTCGCGCTGAAACTCATGCAGGGATACTTTTCTTAGCAGGAAACGTAGGAACACTGAGCTTTGCTCAAACGGGTTGGCCTTGAAGGTGGTTCGTTACGTCGCGATTTTTCTTGTTTTTGCAGGTGGGGAAATGCTATCACGCCGACTTGACGTATGATATTAATAATTCGCGTTGAAAATTGCTTGTAGTACCTAATTCTCATGTCATGTGTCATCAGCGAACCAGATTCTATTTTAGGATTTAAAGATTGCTCGCAAGAGGCGTCCTCCTTACTTGGCTTTTAATAATGTTACAAACGGGGTTTACTGCCGGAGCGCTACTTTGATGTAGAAAAGAGGGCAGAGTTGGCCAAACGTTTGCGCCTGTCGACACGAGAATTTGCCCAACGTCCTTATCTTTTTCTTCTGCTGATCTTGCAGCTTCGTATTTAGGGCTGTTGCATCCCCCCCCTCCCCTTCCCTTCCCCCTTAGGACAGCCGAAGCTACTCTGGCGAGGTAGTTAGTCGTTCCCATGGGAGTGGCTGGGCTTCATCCAGGTCGTGGCTGAGCAACGACCGCTGACGGTTATGCTCAGTATGTTGTAGTTCAGGCGGCTGACTCGGTCGATGACGATAAAGGCCATTAGGCCAGCGTAATGCGTTAACATTTTCTGTGCTAAGCCATCCTTTTGGAGTGGCCGCCAAAGTCACTCTTATGTTTCGAGCAGCGTACGAGACATCGCGATGCCGGCTGTCGTACCGATCTTTGGAACACTTTTGCGAAGCGGGGGTTCGCAAACGGGCGAGACGACGAGCTTCTTCGGCCGAAAAAATAGTTAGGTGATGCCCGGTTCGTCACTGACAGAACAAAGAAGAATTGTGTGTAGGGAATACCAAGGGGCATGTGCACAGAGAAAATAGAATGGGTTGTAGCGGTCCTTCCATGTGCTGTAGTGTTAAAGGAGAACGTGTAAACGGCAGGATGGCATACCATTCAAAATTATATTTGCTGGCTCTTAAGACACAAGGGACAGAAAGAACGCATATGAACACCAGACGCGTCTGTCGCGTTCATATGTGTTTTTTCTGTTCCTTGCGTCTTAATAAGCGCTAGTAAATATAATTTCGAAGGCTTTCCAACTCGCCCAAGTTTCCGAGTCCTGGTGGTATGATACGATGACATGGAGAGCATGTTGACGAGTGTCCGGTATGTTCGCTCCGTCAAACCGTTGGTCTGAGGGTGATATGGCGGGAAGTGTTGGAAATGTGACGCGCCCAAACGGAGAAGCTCTTCCACAATATCTGCCGTAAACTGGCGACCTCTGCAACTGATGATCACTCGCGGAGGTCGATGGAGCAGGATGACAGGGCGGAGCAAGAACAGGGAAACGCGGTGAGCAGTAGCCGAAGAAAGAGCGGCCATTTTGCAGAAGCGGGTTAGATCGTCAGCACAAACCGTGATCCAATCCATAAAGTCAATTCGCACTTCCTCACAAGTACCATGTGGAAAAGTCAAGGGATGGAGCAGGCCGTGTGACGTAGACGTAGGGCGTTTGTGCTGCTGAGACTCTGTACAGCTTGCTACATACTGCTCGGCTGTTTGGAGCACGTTCGGCCAGTAAAAGCGGTGGAGAATTTAGGCAGGGAAGGGTCCAGGTGAACAGAAATGGAATCGTCGTGTATAGCACGCAGGACGCACGAGCGGTAACTCACTCTCGGGAACCACGAGTATAAAAGGCGTGCCGGTGTTTGAGTACGCCTTTTTATACTGGAGGCCATCACGAACACAAAAGGGGATGGCGACTGTATAATCCCACGCTGCCGCAAAGAATGGCTTGAGGCTTTTCTCTGTCGCTTGCGCAGTCCGGAGAGCTGAGGCATCGGGAAACACAGGCACAATGGTGGCCATGTACTCATCGAAGTTGTCAGAGTAGTACACAGATGTATCAAGAGGAAGGCACGAACGAGAGTTTGCATCAGCGTATTCGCGGCCACTGTTGTATGAAACAGTGACGTCGTTCTCCTGCAGATGAGGGGCCTAGCGCGTCAGACGACCAGACGGTTTACGCAGATTGGCGAGCCAACAGAGGACATTATGGTCCATCACAACCGTGAAATGGCGTCCGTGCAAGTAGCACCGAAATTATTGCACCGAGTAATATACAGCAACGGACTCTTGCACCGTAACTGTGTAATTACGCGCATGTTTACGGAGGAAATGGCGACCCTACAAAATGACATGCCCACCGGTTTCCTCCGACCTTTGTACAAGCAGAGCCCCGATCCCAATCCCACTCGCGTCATTGTGGACTTCCATTGTGGATTTCCAAGTGACGGAGAATTTGGTCTGACGTAAGTAGCAACTTGGCTGCTGGAAAGACGAGTCGTATTCGTAGGTCCATTCGAAATGAGGGTCTTTTCGAAGACGGGATGGACGTCTGAGGATGGGCGATGTCGGCAAATTGTGGAATGAACTGTTGAAAGTAAGAACATCATCCCCCCAAACATTGCGCAGCTCTTTTTGAGTCTGGGGTTGCTAACTGTAGTAGACTTCGTGCATCGGGCCGAACACCTGTGTGGTCTACGAGAAGCCCGTGTGCCTGCGTTTGACGCTCGCTAAAACCGCACTTTTTAGCATTCAGTATAAGCCCAGCCTTTTGCAGGCAGTCAAAAACAGCAGCGAGCCTCTTCTTACGTTCGGTAAAGGTCTGGCCAAAAATAAGAACATCTTCCAGATAACACATGCAGATTTCCTACTTGAGGCCGCGGAGTTTCGTATCCACAAATCTTTCGAATGCGACCTGCGCATCACAGAAGCCGAAGGGCATCACGTTAATTTTAATAGACCGCCCAGTGTAATAAACGGCGTTCTTTGTCAATATGGTCCATCGAAATTTGCCAATACTTCGATCGCAAATCAACAGAAGAAAAATAAGAATCGAAGGAAAGGAGCTCGATATGACGTTATTGATATGCGTTAGAGTATACAAGTCCATTTTAGTGATGGAGTTGATGCAGCGGTATTCAACGCAGAATATCCATGTTCCGTCTTTATGTTCGCCTGTATCACGGGGAGCAGCGCAAGGGTTCTTTAAAATGTCTTGGATTTGCTCGATGGTGATGTTCTTGCGCTTTGAGGACGACGCGGGGTACGGCTCCTGGCTAATCGGGTGGGCTGATCTAGTGTCGATCCTATGGCAGGCGCGAGACTGCGGAAACTGTTGCGAACCGTCGAATGGCACGAAATCTGACAGAGGCGTGCTGGGACAAATGGTTCATCGAGTTAAGGCGTTCTCATGTGCGAAACGACGTGATTATTATCGGAAGAAGCTTCTGGTCAGCAGGAGAGTGAACAGTGGGGTCGTCAGGGGAAGCAGAGACTATAGCCACAGGTTGGCATAGCTGCGCCACGCTACATGAGGCTAGTTTTGAGGCCGCCGGAAAAACAACGGGTTTCGGTGAGCAGTTTATAGCCCACAATCCAGTACGGTGCTCTGTCACGGTAAGCAGGCATTTCGGCACTAATAAGTTTTTCTTCATGCACTGCCAGTAAAAAGGCGCCGCAGTAGTCTAAAAAAAAAAATCCGCGTTAGCTCGGAAGCAGGACAATTCGTTGTACAGACACACACACACACACACACACACACACACACACACACACACACACACACACACACACACACACACACACACACACACACACACACACACACACACACACACACACACACACACACACACACACACACACACACACACACACACACACACACACACACACACACACACACACACACACACACACACACACACACACACACACACACACACACACACACACACACACACACACACACACACACACACACACACACACACACACACACACACACACACACACACACACACACACACACACACACACACACACACACACACACACACACACACACACACACACACACACACACACACACACACACACACACACACACACACACACACACACACACACACACACACACACACACACACACACACACACACACACACACACACACACACACACACACACACACACACACACACACACACACACACACACACACACACACACACACACACACACACACACACACACACACACACACACACACACACACACACACACACACACACACACACACACACACACACACACACACACACACACACACACACACACACACACACACACACACACACACACACACACACACACACACACACACACACACACACACACACACACACACACACACACACACACACACACACACACACACACACACACACACACACACACACACACACACACACACACACAGGACATGTTCACAATTTGCCGATTCTGCCAAATGTTGAGGAGGAAGAGAACCGTAAAACTCAGCGCTCCCGTCCGACAATACACAGTAGCGCCACACAAACGCAAATAGTAAATTCTCAAGGTTATGTCGTGTGTAGATCGAGATGGCGAATCCCGCAGGAATAATCGTGGCCCTAAATAAATTGTAAAGCTACGCATCTCGACCGGAAACAGTTACCCACTCATATTTTTATCCCAGATAAAAAAAAAAAGCTTTGTTCCCCAAAAGGTTCTTAAAAACCTAACTCATGACCGAAACAGTAACGCCATTGTCTACTAAAGTCGTGGTAAAGAAGCCGTCGACAAGCACATTAACCTTATTCTTCAACCCGTAAGCAGATTCAGGAATACCGGACAGCAGCGCTCCTGGGATCTCACCTCAATCGGCCGCGCTGGCTAGTTTTTCTGCAAGGGTGGCAGTGATCGATGTCATTGTAACGGGGAACGGCGCACATGAAGTGGAAGAGGAGGGGTCACAATGCGGTCGGTGGCAGGAGAACGGCTGCTCATTCCTTCGTTGTGTCAACGACTCCTCGAGTTAGAATGCTTTAGCGGAAAATGGTCGCGTAGAAAGCTGTGTCAGAGAAAGGCAGGGCGACAGGTCTGATGGATGTTGTCTAATAATGGGACCTCTACGACGAACAGCGATTGCGGTAGCGGTAAATGTATCCCACGACACCACAGCGGTAGAACAGGTATCAAGAATAGGGGCTGATCAAGAACAGGAGCGTTGGCTGGCGTGGTAGGACGCGACGAATATCCAGACAATGGTTCAAGGACGATGTAGCTTTACGGCGGTCAGCGTGATGTACGGCTGGAGTACGAGAGAGGAGATATATGTCCCGATGGTAAGAAAGCTGTTAAATTCGGTCGGGTCTTGATCGCGGGTTTCACGGTCGTCGGGGCACATTGACTGATGGATACCTGGATTTTGGGGGCCACGCACGCGCAGGTGCTGGAAGAGGGTAGCCGTCACCAGCGAGGCCAGAGAGCCAGGCGAACTGCTCGCGTCATAAGAGCTCATCCCGAACAATTTCATAGATGGTGCACGGCCATAGTGGTCAAAATCAAATCATAGTCCAAACTTTGGTGTGATGCGATGATTCTTCAGGTTCAGGATCTCGAATGTCAGGCAGTGTCGGATAACGTCGTAAACCAAACTCAAGTTCTCCTTGACAGTTAGGTAGTGATAGCCTTTAAACTGCCCTTGGCCTGATAGCCTACTTTGTCCTCCTCAGTCATCAGGATGTTTACGGTCTTGCATAATTTACGGATAGCTTTAAAGTAGGTGGCGCAAGCTTCACCTGGTACCTGAGCCCTGTGGGCAAGTGTCTCCTCGGCCTGTACTTCTTCGCACTTAAATCGCCGAACCATTTCTTGACGTCTTCTAGTACCACTCCCAAGTGGTCAGTGTGATTTCGATCGTAGTTCTCATACTACATAAGGGCTGCCAGCGTCAAAAAGAAACACTACATTTGATCGAATCCCAGAGATTATATCGGCTCACACGTTTGTAATAAGTGAGCCACTTGTCAAAATTTTCCCCTGCTTGATCAGCAAAGGAACGGGGCTCCCGAAACGATAGCTTCGCTAGGTTCATAGGGATGGGCGGAACATCGCCGAATGGGGATGAATTAAGGGTCTGGCGTGGATGTTCGTTACTGCTGGGTGATCTGCTGCATAGACACGGCAACGGGAGGGAGACCAGCGAGGCGACGGCTCCGGCGAGGCTCCAGCTGTTGAGGATGCGTCGTGTGGGTAGGCGAACCCTCACCTCCACCAATTTGTTACGGACGGGGTTGATATTGCCGGAGCGCTGCACTGATGTAGAAAGCAGAACTCAGCTGGCCAAGCGCCCGTCGACACGAGAGTTCGCCCAACGCCGTTGTCCTTTTCCTCTGCTGATCTTACAACCTCGTCTTCAGCACTGTTACTGTACAAGGTCTTAAAAGCCCCATTTAGGTTTAATTTATGACTCTCTAAGGTTCTGAACAGCGCCACACCTTCCTCCTCGGAGCACGTCCTCTCTTGCTACGCAACAGAATAAATCCCTCGCGTAGTGGTAATAGTTTCCTCTTTAACCAGGACATGGCGGCAGCAATAATTATTTCAGGCATATAACTGAACAGTTTGAAGGTACAATGAGAACAACTTCATCCATTCATAATTCTCAGTAAAAATCGATTCCACGGCTTATTCTGGTGGATATGATTATGTTTGTCCCACTGTACGAAAAAGGCTCATTTATCATCCGCGAGAGGGTCAGTTCTAGAAGTCTTTCCGCTGGAAAGATGAAACTCGTGACGCCTTTACCCGAAAAGAACGGGTAGTCACCGCTTTGAAAGGAAGGGAGGCGAGCATAGCCTCTGTAACGTTCTGCAACGTTTTGGCTTGCGGGTGTCCCTTGTGTATCGTGTTCTTTGTGTCCGTGTTTTTGCCGCCAACAAAATGATTCCAACAAGAAATTACCAAATAGCCCTACTTGAAGTTTTAACGAAGTTTCGGTGTTGATGCAAGCAATATGTTTGCAAATTCTGCCGGTGATAGCGACACCTGCATTTTGTTTCTTGGCCCCATTTTCGTCAATAGTGGCCTTTTTGCGATTATAACTCGATATTCTATCGATAGAGGCCAACATAAATATGTCCTCTGTGTTACTTTGAAGTATAGATTTCCGGCAAAAATATTTAATAAATCGCAACACAACGTTTGAGCACATCGGGTTATAATAAGCTTCCATATATGTTACTGGTCACTCTAACGCATCGATGCAACTGCGCATCGAGCTAAATCCCAGACGGCCGCCGTGAGGCTGAACTACTGGCGGAATGTCAGCGTTGCGCACACTTTACTCCTGTAGCTCTGTCTTCATTGCCAAAAAAGAGACCCCGAGTATATATAGTAAGTCATTAGCCGGGTGTTCTGAAAACTTACTACGCATACAAAATCCAATTTAATCTGAATATTCGATATCCTGACTCTTTGTAAAAGAAAAAAAAGTGGCATGCCCTGTACGCGTGTATTGGCTCGTGAATTCAAAGACGTGCCTGGAGATACGGGACATGAGTAGTACTGTCGACAACAAATAATCTGAGAACGAATTAGGGGTGACTATATATATAGGACATGCTGCCACGCACAATAAGCAAAAACAAACGAAAACTATTCGAATATTCACAATCTAATTCGCGCGTGATACGCTGGGCACCACATAACGCCTCCAATGTAACGCTCAAACTCTACCTCGCTGCTAAAGTCACTGGGGAGAAAGTTTTTGCGAATGACATACTATGTACTCCAAGCCCGTTCCCTCTGCCACCGAGAGAGCCTCTCATGCGCTTGTAATAAACTATAAAATACCTGTATATTGCGAGCTTTGGCCGGTTTCGCACCTGGTACTTTTCTTCGCCTTTGCGTCACCTTTTTGCTATAAACCAATGAACAACAATTGAAACGATCGGCGCTTTAATTCAAGCAACTTATCCTCAGGGTTCGGTGCTTAAATATCAACATACAGTAAGGCTTGTATGTTTCTACCATAGAGTTTCTTACTCTTACCTAGAGGGAAAGCTGTGCTGCCGTCTATGGGAGTTTACATGGAGTTTCCAGACGGCCAGTTCAGCCACCATGGGCGCTCAAAGCATCATGGGCCGGAGAGCTACCGAGTGCAGAATTACAACTTTTGGCCAAAACTAATGCAAAGATAAACGTTGTTTTACCATAAATAATGTCCTAAGATTGAATATTGTGACTGTAAACTGCAAAAAGAGAGAGAAACAGCATGTCAGTGTGATGTTTATCCAATATAAGCGATGGCTCTTTCTCCTATTGGCTTAGTTTTGAGCAGCACAAATACCAATATTTCGGACTTAATAGGCAAAATTTGAAACAGAAAAACGTTATAAAAATACTTATGGTTGTGCAATCACTTAAGGAAGCTTTTAGTAGCATTTCGGGAAACAAAAACCATTTATTGGCGACGTCTGCTTTTGCGCCTTCGCTACTATGGCTTTCGCGGTCTATGTACGCGCCTTCAGATGATGATGATGACGAAAAAGAAACATCGCAGTAAGGCTATGTTTCTTTTTCGTACCCGAGAAAAACCGACTGTCCCGCAACAAGTAGCACACCGGCCCATGATTCTTAGCGCGCCCAAGGTGGCTGAATTGCAGCGCCCTCAGCTTTCCCTCCAGTTAGTGTAAGGAACTCTATGGTTTCTACAAAAGAAAATACATTCTAATAGAAACACATGCGCACCTCTTTGATACAACTATAAAGGGATGACGCCGACAGTTAAACGTCACCGAAATCAAAGCGCACGTGAATTAGTAAGCCACTCCAGCGCCTGGCTTCTAATTTGTTGTTAGGAATAAAAAAAGCAGGAGATGGTGCGGCGGCGGATAGAGATTCAGAAGACGAGTGGAAGCATTAAAGCGCCCATTTCTTTTATAGTCGCTGGAAGCAGCAAGAAAATATTGTGACATAGTTGGCTATTTAAAAATAGCGCTAAGTCGATTCCGTTTGAGCAAAAGCGCGTCGTACGCGTACCTGATAGATAGAGATATACATTAACAAACTCATGCTTCTTTATTTATCACACAGACTAAGTCATTAAAAGCCTAAATGCATTAATCTACGTGTCTAAGGAGATGCCTTTCATTAGCAGCCAGTTTGCCTTAATGGAGTTCTTAAATAATGCATCCTGAAAACGAAGCGCTCGTTCTAAGGGCCGCGTTTTCTACCTGCAATGATGACGATTTTCGACCTTTTCTCGACACTTTCGGTGCCAACCAGGCCAGTAATGTGTAATGTCGTGTTTTGCTCTCCTATTTTGCCTTCTACAGGAAACGGAACAGCGCTGATGGTTGGGAAGATTACGTACAGCGACACGGGAGCCTACATGTGCGTTGCGTCGAATCCGGCTGGCTCCACGAGAGACATCAGTTCGCTTGTTGTCCAAGACCAGCCAACTCCAAGTAAGAAAAGGAACCGCCTTAGACGCAACAAATTAACGTGTTCTTTACTTACAAATATAATTTAAAGACTCGATAGGGATAGTTGTTTCCTTATACGTTGTATGCAAGTGCGAAACCTTGCCTCATTTTTTCAGCGTCACGTAGAAAATTATGTTTTACTATCATAACTGTGCCCAATTAGCAATTGACGTTTTGATTTCAAGGTTTGCGCGTGCGCGTCTCTTTTTTTTTTTTTTTGCTCATTCAGCTGATGTATTCTGATTTTATTCATATGCAAGTGCAACGCTCGTCCTGTGCCCGCCTTTTCTGCTTGTTAATTTATCGCGATATTCTTATTTCGCGTATTACTCTTAATTCCTCTGGCGCGGTTGAAAATGTTATTCAAAGAAGGGCGCAACACACAGTGCTGTTTGGGCAGTTACGTTTCATTAAATGGTGTTTATTGCCTCGAGACATAAAAAGAGGATGATTATACGAGGCTGATGGAGCACCTGTGTTCCACCGAAATGCGCACCTTCGAAATGCTTTTTGGCATTCCTTTACACGCATAGATGAGTGTGCAAAGGGACCTTTCTTCACGTGTCTGACTGTCATTTTTCGCGTCTTTAGGGGTGTGCGTACAGGGCATTTTCAAAACCGAATCTAACGCGAACAGGTTTTTGTAGGATAGAGCTCAAGAACGAAGCTTCAGGTCAACCTCAAAAGTGGCCCTCCAACCAATAGCGTCGGCAGATATTTAAGAGGTTCCATGGCGCAAAACAACGAAGGGCACGACGCAAGCGATAATTTCGACTAAATATTTCCACTAAACAACGAATTTTCATGACCTCGAGGCAAATCCAGGCTTAATACCGTCACTCTAACGTGAGAGAGAATTAACCATGGATTAACCTAGCACGCCATGACATGAGCCATGGATTAATCATGACATCATGAAATTGGTCGACGCTATTGGCCGGAGGGCATCCTTTGAGTGGCATCTGTCGATTCGTTCTTGAGTTGTATTCGATCATAGCTTTGCTACCAAATTAAGTACGACTTGAATAGCGGAAGAACCGAATCGAATACGAACCGAATAATAATTCGGGTCGTATTCGTAGCTAATAATTCGGTTCGTAGCTATACATCATGAGTTTAAAGTTGTCGAACAATATATTAACGCATTTCCAGGGGCACGCAACAAGTCAGCCTGTGAGCGTAATGTCATGTGCATTAAATAGTTACATGTTTCTTCTAATGACAACAGGGGATAAAGTAGGGTTGTGCGAATAGTACTTGTTTCTGAACCGATTCGAATACGAATAGTGCACCTCCACCACTACTGAATCGAATATGAATAGCTTAGTTTCCTTACCTAAATGAACGCGAGTCGAATAGAGATATGGTTCAATCTAGTACGAATCGAATATTTGTATCAATGCTCGCTACTCTTGCGCATACTCGTACAAAACGAGCAGTAGTGTGCGAAGTGCTAGGCGCGGCACTACGTTGCGGTGCTAATTTGTGGAGTTCAATCTGAATGTGTTAAAGACGCACCGCTGATCTCCGCTAAGGGGCCGCAAAATGAATTCAATATGGCAAAATCGATTAGTGCGAAGCTATAGCGCACAAAAATTGCCCCTTCTTGTTGATGACGAAGTAGAATAAACCAAAGGAACACCACAGGACATGAGACGGGCAATAGCGCGTGTGAGATGTGGCCTCCGAGGTCGGGTATCAGGCAAGGTTGCTAAACTTGCCCTAAGCCTTAACGTGTCGTTCAGTCCTAGATGCCATGCCACGGCCGGTCTCGAGGGAGAGAGCGTTTCTCTCTTCTCTTAAGAAAGAGCGCGCGCTCTCTCCCTCGAGACCGGCCGTGGCCATGCGTATGAACGCTGCCTCAAGAATGGATTGCGTAGTGGCAACGAACCCTCCATCCGCCGCATGCTAATCGCTACAAGGTGACACGCAGCGTCAGTGGTGACCATTTTTCGAAATGTCGTCCAATAAAAATACTACGGTGGGCCTTATTAGAACCTCGTGTCTATTATTTGAAAAGCATCGAAAAAGTTCGTAACATATTTGATTCGGTGGGAATAATTTCCAAACTACTCTGTTTGGTTCGTTCGAACAATCAAATACGAGGATCGATACACTATACGGCATTCACAGATGTTTGCATTCTCCTAGAATAAAGTATAGCTACACTCTTATTGGTAGGAGGGGCGAGAGTTGGAGACATGTCCTCCGATATTGTGCGTAAAAGTAGGATTTCTCGAACCTGGTGTCCCACCGTCTGATCTTGAAGGTCATACGTACGAGTGTTATGGAAACCGCCAGACGAATGGACCCCGCTGTACTCTGCTTTCCACAGACACCGATCACGGCAACACATGCTCTGCGGCGTCGGAGTGGGCTCGGTTTTCTAAACAGTCATTCGCTATTTGAAAATGTCGAATATTCGCACACTCATACTTTTCTTCTTTGGCATACGTAAGCTAGCGCTCATCTGGAAAAATCGTTCTTTTTTTTTTCTTCGTAGTTATTTCAGTGCTGTCTTTGTTAGACATAGTAAACGACGTGTATAAGTTCTAGGAGGAAGAGGATGAGGAGGAGGGGAGAAAGGGGGGAGAAAGGGGGATCGGGATGTTTGCTGTAACTCTCGTGCAGGAAGTCTTGTCACCGTGCATTTTGAGGAGTATGTACACGATAGAACAAATTACCGGTACAGCATGTGACATACATGAAGAGATATATATTAGCTCAGTAATACCCCTCTTCAAACACCCCGCCGGGGTGGCGCAGTGGTTACGGCGCTCGGCTACTGCGCCCAAGGACGCGGGATCGAATCCCGGCCTCGGCGGCCGCTTTTAGGTGGAGGCGAAAAGCAAGGCGTCCGTGTGCTGTGCGATGTCAGTGCACGTTAAAGAACCCCAGGTGGTCGAAATTTCCGCAGTCCTCCACTACGGCGTCTCTCATAGTCTGAGTCGCTTTGGGACGTTAAACCCCACAAACTAACAAACCAACCTCTTGAAACGTCCTAAACTTTCTACCTCGTTTCTTGGCTTTCGATAGATATGGTTGTACTGTGCGGGGTTTTATACATCCAGGGGTCTCTCAATACCTGCCGGACAAACCGAGCAACCTTTGAAGAAGAGTGTGCGTAGAGCCATGTATCAAAATTAAAAAGGAACAGACGATTTGATGTACCACTCTAGTCGGGGGTGTCACAAGGATTCTGACAAGTAGCAGTACGTGCCTTAGTAATGGGCGTTTAATTCAAAGGCTGAATGAAAGCTGCACCAGTTTCCTTCCCTGGTAACCCAGAAACGACACGCAGGGTGCCTTTGTAAAGGCTGTCGCCTCTGAGCTAAGAAAACCGTGTACCTTCCTACGTCAAGCATGGATATTACAAGTATCTGGCTTTGGCCAGCTGTCGCAACCATTAACGGCTCTGCTGTACTTGAATGTCATAGACTTGCAGCAGCGTGCTTCCTCACATCTCCTGTATGCGTACACCTACGCGCAGCGGCCCCGTCTGAGGAGCGTCGGTTCTTCACCTTCCATGACTGGGGCGTGGCGGTCTACGACCCGGACAACTGCCGCCTCTATCACCAGATCCAGAGCGTGGACATCATCCCGGGAACTCAGGAGTACGTGTGCGGGGACCGAGGCGCCAACTGCTCCTGGGGCCGCGCCATTAACGTGGCCGACCGATACGTCTACGTCTCCCAGCCGACCAAGGGCCGCGTGCTCATCATCTCCCGCATACAGATGGTCGTCGTCGACGTGAGTGAAGCCTGATGTCCGCATCCTCAGGCAGCCGCTGAGCTACACGCTGCATTGCAGTCAGCCTTTGACGCAAACCTAGATACAACGGGCTGGGCTTTCTTTCTTGGACAGCTGCACTCCCACCGGATTAAAGCCTAATCAGTAACATTTTCTCACCTCCGAACGCCGAAAAGTGCACTTGTTTGACGCTGCCTAAAAAAAAAAGAGAAAAAGAAGAGTAGCTATTTGTGCCATTGACAGGAATCCCCCATGACAAAAGGAAGCACTTCTAGAACCTACATTCCGCTTTTTTTTTTTTTCGTTTTTTTTTTTTAAGCGAACTTCATCTGTCACATTATTGATTTGCCATTTTAATCCTGATTATACACATGATGTAGGCTACTCCTAAAGTAATCACTGCTCGCTCTTTAGTGACGCTTTGAGTTCGAGAAGAATATAGGGGTCGTTCGGGCGAATGGTATCTTCACGAAATGCCGCCAGACCAGAATAGCTCTGCCATTCCTCAGCAGATGGCGCCATGTACACTACCAAATAGAGGAGCGGGGACAAAACACTTCTACTGCTGGCGCCACATGGTAGCGCCAAAGTGAACCTCGCCGCGCTTGTCGACCGTCTGAGCCGGGCGCGCGGGAATCAAAGCGACCGTGTGTTTCTTGAATCGTCGAGCGCCTCTGATTCATTGATATGAATTCTTTTAGATTTCAGAGAGTTTAAATTGGTGAACTTTTATGCTTTGCAAGCTGGTACTTACTCTCAGTATTTTCTTATTGCCAGTCATTATCTCACTACTATTCTTATTATTTTATGCATGCACTATGTCACCAATAATAAAAAGAGAACACTGAAATGAAAAGACCTTAGCCAGGAAAAGCTCTATAACGATCTCTGGTTAATTTCACTTGGAAGGCGCGAAGACTGTCCTTCAAAACCTCACTCGCATTGCCTGTCCAGGAGCCAATATGTTTGTCTTTGTTGGCATTTCAGTTTTCGTGTTCGCGTTTGATTTGTCGCCAATAGTACCTAATATCCGCCAGTTTGCAAAATTCGGCACAAACTTCGTCACTCGAAGTGCCTATTATACTGCGAATTCGGAACAGCGAAATAGACTTCGTTTTTATTTTTGCTTTTGTTAAACTGTACTTATTTCATATATAATTCTATCAGCGCGTTAACGTCCCTGCCGTTTCGGGATTCTCAGTAGCTCAAGCAACATCAACAAACAGAGAAACCACATTCTGCATCATGTACGCAGTACCACACCAGTTACAAGCGATCAGTGCAGTAATCTTTTCGAAAATTCGGTGTGTGTGTGTGTGTGTGTGTGTGTGTGTGTGTGTGTGTGTGTGTGTGTGTGTGTGTGTGTGTGTGTGTGTGTGTGTGTGTGTGTGTGTGTGTGTGTGTGTGTGTGTGTGTGTGTGTGTGTGTGTGTGTGTGTGTGTGTGTGTGTGTGTGTGTGTGTGTGTGTGTGTGTGTGTGTGTGTGTGTGTGTGTGTGTGTGTGTGTGTGTGTGTGTGTGTGTGTGTGTGTGTGTGTGTGTGTGTGTGTGTGTGTGTGTGTGTGTGTGTGTGTGTGTGTGTGTGTGTGTGTGTGTGTGTGTGTGTGTGTGTGTGTGTGTGTGTGTGTGTGTGTGTGTGTGTGTGTGTGTGTGTGTGTGTGTGTGTGTGTGTGTGTGTGTGTGTGTGTGTGTGTGTGTGTGTGTGTGTGTGTGTGTGTGTGTGTGTGTGTGTGTGTGTGTGTGTGTGTGTGTGTGTGTGTGTGTGTGTGTGTGTGTGTGTGTGTGTGTGTGTGTGTGTGTGTGTGTGTGTGTGTGTGTGTGTGTGTGTGTGTGTGTGTGTGTGTGTGTGTGTGTGTGTGTGTGTGTGTGTGTGTGTGTGTGTGTGTGTGTGTGTGTGTGTGTGTGTGTGTGTGTGTGTGTGTGTGTGTGTGTGTGTGTGTGTGTGTGTGTGTGTGTGTGTGTGTGTGTGTGTGTGTGTGTGTGTGTGTGTGTGTGTGTGTGTGTGTGTGTGTGTGTGTGTGTGTGTGTGTGTGTGTGTGTGTGTGTGTGTGTGTGTGTGTGTGTGTGTGTGTGTGTGTGTGTGTGTGTGTGTGTGTGTGTGTGTGTGTGTGTGTGTGTGTGTGTGTGTGTGTGTGTGTGTGTGTGTGTGTGTGTGTGTGTGTGTGTGTGTGTGTGTGTGTGTGTGTGTGTGTGTGTGTGTGTGTGTGTGTGTGTGTGTGTGTGTGTGTGTGTGTGTGTGTGTGTGTGTGTGTGTGTGTGTGTGTGTGTGTGTGTGTGTGTGTGTGTGTGTACGCGCAAAGCCTCCACACTCTAATGGATGCTCACGCGGGCAACCACAGATAGAAATGCATCTTCCACCTACGAACATACAGCCTACAGAAGCTGCACGCACCCACCTCTTTATCTTCTGGAACCCCTTACTCACACAACAGCAAAACAAAGAAATTATGAGTGAGGCTTAAGCTTTTCCTGTAAGGATATGTTACGATAGCGTTAATGGCTCCTATCTGTCAGCTCCCGTTTGCTACTCGCTTAAGCAGCATATTTTTTTCAAAATTGTTCTTCTGTGACCGCGCACGTACTTATCAGCTTACATTCGTTATCTACTACGTTACGTGATAGACTACCCGTTATAGCCAAGCCGCACGAACGTTCCTGCATGGCATATAGGGGCAGCGTGTTTGACGTAGGATCCAAGTATGCCGGGACCGATTCCTATCTCACGCTTCCATCTCAAAAGAGCGACCTGAGTGGCCAGTTCTTTCCTCCTCTGTCGTATCACGTTGTCTCGTGACGTCACACAACCCGATCACCAATCAGTGCCTGGCAATGCAACCTAACATCCACCACCTGACAGAGGTAATATTGTAAATTTGTTTCGCTGGGAACGCCGGGAAAGACGGGAAAATCCAATTCAGACTCGCTTTGGGAAGGCAGTCAATGTAAAAGCAAACTAATAGTTCAAAAAGAAATTAGCCCCCTCATGTTGCATGTTGTTTTAGTTCTTAATTTTTAGGAACACATACAATTTTCGTCTTTGCAATGCCTTTCGAACATAGGCTTGGTTACTCATCGGCTATATATAGCCCTCGCTGCAGAAAGTTATGAAAGGCAGAGCACCGACCGGTCAATACCCTCCTTATACGATGGGACAAACTTCATACATGTGGTTTGTGATTCTTACTAAAATCTTAGGGTGTCAGCCAGTGACAGAATTCGCTTACGTGAATAGTTGAGTGGATGAGACCGCTTGCGCGAGAGCCTCGTGTGAATTTTTGTTTAAAAAAAAATTAAGAGGCTTGTTACAGCTGTCCTGTCTGAGCTCTTCTAACTTTGACCAAAAAGCGGCTTCCTTGCCCCAAATAAAAAAAAAAGAAAATTGCGCTAGAAATAATAAACGCGCAGAAGTCTCAAATAAAAAAAAAGTTTATATATCCTGGACGCACGCTAGTATCTCATTACCTGAAGATGACTAAAAACGCGACCACTTATCGGCCATGTAGCCGGGACTTTCTTCTTCTTTTTTTTTTTTTTCCTGCGGAGAAGAAGTATGATTCAAATTGCGTTAGGGAAAAGAGGGGAGGTAGCATCCTCCAGATACGCGCTTAGCGTTCCAGGTGTTAAGGTGTTAAGGTGTTTCAGCAGACACTCATTTGAGGCAAGCAGAATTTCTTGGCCAGACGCAAAGGATGTAATGCGATGCAGATGAGGTATCGCTGTCCACTCTAAAGGTGTAAAGGCATGTTGTTTTAGGCAGTATTGTGTTTTTCTTGAACGAAACCGGTGAGTCGTCAAGTTTATGGCTGAATTTAGTCAATCACGAAACACTGAAATACTGGTGAAAGCTACAAGAGAAGGATGATGACTATTTCGATCGCAGCTGTGGTTAACGTTAACGCGGGACGTCCGGCTTAAAAGGTTTCAGCAGACGACGCAGCCAATTTTGTGCTTTTAGACACCCACTGTTACACGTGGGCCGGTGGTCGCAGGTGGTGGTGACAGACAAGTTCCCTGTCGACCTCCACTACGTGCCCCATTTGGACCAGGTGTGGGTACTTTGCTGGCGAGGTCCCGTGGACCGCGGAACCAAGACCATCCAGATCATCCGCGACGCCAGCCAAAAGAAGAAGCACCACACCGTGCACCCGGAGCCAGTCGATGGACACTTTGATCTGGTACGCTGAGTTGTATGTGTTAGTGTTAAAATCACCCCTCCGTGCACAAACACAAGGTTATTTTCAGATCGCAAGTCTCTGTGGGACCACAATGCATATGACTGCAGTGAAACCGGGTTATAAGAAAGAGTTGATCGAATATGCCCACTTTAATGTAGTCACAGAAAATTGATAGGGCAGTAAAATGCATGCACCTCATGCACCTTGTCTAACAAAAAGTATCCAGCTTCGGTACATTGTTGCAAAGTTGCTTAGCATGAAAAGAAGCATGCAGCATACTTTCTTTTTGTGTGTGTGTGCAGGACGAGTTATTCGCCGTGAGGTCGAGTACACTGCTTCACTCGGCAGTTGAGGAACTAGCTCTTATTCATCATTTGTCCCGGTTAGCGGGGATCGCCACCCACGTCGTCTACTAGTCAGCAGCGTGTTGCACTGCTCAATACAGGAGTAAACTAGCAGCAGCAGTGGGACTAGTGCGTACGTTTTGCGTACCTTTTCCGTGATTACTGTTTCTCGTAATCGCCTGTAGACATGCTCTGACAAAAAAAAAATGACCAAAAATTCAGTCAGGCTCTCGAACGTAAGCTGCAACGTGATTACATAAATTTGCATCTACAATGTGACCTACATGACTATCTCACCTTCCTTTTTTTTTCTTTATTGCCGTGAAACACAAAACAAAAATACACATGATAAAACACGTCAACTACACTTGAGCTAACGCGTACGCGGCTAAAATCTTTTCAGGTTCACCAACTCATCAAATAGACATTGCCATTGTGGTGGATCCTGCTGCCTCCTGAAAGATTCGCGTATATACACCGCGCTTTCAATGAAGTTTTCACGCGCAGATCGTGTATTTATATCTGCGTGACGCACCTGCATTCGTGTTTTCCACAAACTATGGAGGCCAAGAAGCATAATTAAATCATAAGGTGCATCATCGTTCTGCACTGGTAGGAATCTGATACCGTACGGAGTTAGGGGAAGTTCCTTTTTAATTGTCCTTTGGAGGACGTCCCATAGAAAGACAGCATCCCAACACTGTAAAAAGACGTGTTCAATTGTCTCCGGTTTTTTGCACAACAGGCAATTCGTTGTCCATGGGACGAAGATACCTTTTTCATTCAGCCAGGTTTTAACAGGGAGCGTATTAGAGTGAAGTTTGAAAAGGAACGTTTTAGCAGATGGCCTCAAGGGCATCTTCTTGACTCTTTTCAAAACGTCCTGCCCTGGGCCTCCACAGTGTATTGCCCGGTAAAAAGGCACCGGCAGCATCACGTCAATGAGATCTTTATACAGTTTTTTTTTCTTTTGGAACATTGAAAAGGTAATCAAAAGAAAACCGCACTTCCAGCAACTTGCACGAAAAAACAACCTCGCGCAGGTAGCCAGTCACAGTACCGGGCATGCTTTCACATGACACTATCCATTCAGGGAGCAACCTCTGCAATCGCACTTGCATCACAGTTCTTAGAAATATATCTTTTTGATCACGCAGGAATATAAATCGCGAAACCACTTGACGCAAGAACAAATGGACAAGGCCAAGCCCGCCCCTTTTAACAGAAATAAACAAATTCGTCCGGGCGGTTTTTTCCCATGTGGATGCCCAAATAAAAACAGCAAAAACGCGGTGCATTTTCTGAATTGAGGTTCGTGAGACACACAACACATTCATGAGGTACCACAGCCTCGAAATAAGAAAAACATTGCAAATAGAAGCGCGCGAAAACATTGAGAGTTGCCTTCCTTGCCACGCATCCGCTTTTTCTTTCGCTCTGGATGTTTCTTCCATCCAGTGCACGTTGGGATCTCGATAACAATCTAAAGGCACGCCTAGATATCGCGTTGGGAGAGCAGACCATCGCAGCTTACAGAAGAAATCAGGTGTCACGGCCCAATCACCGTGCCAAAACCCAGAGCTTTTCTCCCAATTGATCTTGCATCCGGTTTGATCACAAAATGTTTGGACGACACCCGTAACTTCACAGATGCTCTTTCTAGTTGCACAAAACACTGCTATGTCATCAGCATATGCTAGCATTTTCACGTGTGCTGATTGCAGCTTGAACCCTAAAATGCGATCGCTATCAATGATAGCCAAGCAAAGTGGCTCTAAATACAGTGCAAAAAGCAGGGGTGAGAGCGGGCAGCCCTGCCTTACCGATGAACGTACTGCGATGCTGTCAGTCAGTTCACCATTCACTATAATACGGGTCGTGCAGTTCGCGTAAGCCATTTTAACACCCTCCACTATGACTTTTCCAAGGTTAGAATGCTCCAAAATGGAAAAAAGAATTTCGTGGGAAACACGGTCAAAGGCTTTCGCCAAATCTAACTGCATCATGGCTATCTGACCACCGAGTGCATCAACACATTCTAGTACGGTTCTTGCGACATGTATATTCGTGGCAATGGATCGACCCTTGATGCCGCACGTTTGATGAGACCCAACCAATTCATTTATTACGCTTTGCAGTCTTTTTGCTAAAACCTTCATGTACACCTTGTAGTCAACATTGGTGAGGCTTATCGGTCGATATGACCCCACCAACTGTCGTTTCTCCGGATCCTCTGTCTTGGGTATTAGAGCAATGTGCGATGTAGAGAAAGACAATGGAACAGCATTACGTTCGTAAGCTTCAGTGATTACATCGAGCATAAACTGAGCCGCATAGTGCTGAAACGTTTTAAAGAAGACAGCGCTCAGACCATCGGGCCCAGGGGCTTTCCCAGGTGACAGGTCATCTATTGCAGATTCTATCTCCTGTAACGTTATCGGTGTTTCTAGGCGCGCTTTACTTTCGTCATCCAGTGCAGGCATCAGTCTTAGAAAGTCTGTTTGAAAGCTGCCTACAGTCTCAAGCTTAGCGCTAAGCAGTTCTTCGAAGTGCTCTGCTAACGCATGCTGAATATCTTTAGCATCTTCTGTGATATGGCCGCCATACCTTATGCTCCTAATTTCTTTCTGGCAGGCGTATCTTTTCTCGTCTGCTAGGGCTCGTTTTGTCGGCACTTCTCCAGCCCAAAGTTTTTCAGCCCTTGCACGTATGACAGCCGCTGTGTATCTTTCGCTGTCGATTGTTTCCAGCTCACTTTTAAGCTCTCGTATTTTACTGGCGAAATGCCCTGGCACAGTACTTTCCATGCTCAAAAAAAGAGCAAGTTGTTCATTCAGTTCTTTTTCTTTTTCTTTCTCTTTGTACCGCAGCTTACTACTCTTTTCTATTGTTTTAAATTTTACCCACTTTTTGAAGCTGTCCCATTCCGCTGCAAAACTTACTGGTCGCATAGCAAGACGATTTTCAAACTCTGTCTTAACTTCAGTAAGGAACTCTTAATCGGCAAGAAGTTTGGCATTCAGTTTCCATAGGTACCAGTTAAAGCGCGATTTCTTTCCTTTGCGACCAAGCACTGCACTCACGAGACAATGATCGCTGAAAGACACAGGTTTGACCTCATATGCAGTACATAGGGAAACAAGATCTACCGAGGCATACACCCTGTCCAATCTGGCATGGCTATCTCGCTGAAAGTGCGTGAACTTTGGCTGGTTTCCAGTGGAGAACACACTACCAACATCCTCAAGGCCGTATTCATGCACAAGTGCATTCAACAGCACGGAGCTTCTGTCTCTTCGAGGTTTACACTTGGCCGCTCGGTCCACAGCTGCGCCCACACAGTTGTAGTCACCAAGTACAAGCAAGATTTTGTCGGCCTTCAACCACAACTCAATAGACTGAAAAAACAATTCACGCTCACGCCCTGAATTGGGAGCATACACACACACAACACGCCAGCATAAATTAGAGTAGGTAAAATCGGTAACCAAAAGCCGACCACTTGGACAGGCAAAAACGGACTCTACGCTTACTCCCAGCGTGTTACGTATAAATAAAAGGCATCCACCCGATACACCAACAGAATGGCATACACACACATAAAAGTTTGTTTGAAAAGAAGCCACCATACGGTCAGTGCTTTCTTGGCTCTCAATCTTTGACTCTTGCACAGCTGCTATATCTATATCATTATCCACAAGGAGGCGACTGAGCTGGCATTGCCGCCTTCTCGCTCCCAGTCCTCTAACATTCAAAGTAGCTACGTGTAACGGCGAATTAAGCTTGAGAGTCATGTACTAGAGAGAGGCCAGTACCGGCATGGTGCCTACCTTCATGGTTGCGTGGCCTCCGCTTCTGACAAAGAGCGGCGTATGCATGCATGTAATGTCCTGCCAGCAGAATGTCGGGATGCATTCAAACGAAGTCCAAGCCCATTGTTTTATTTTTGCTAACACACGCACCACTTGGTTGTAGAAGGTTCGTGACGCTGGTCGGTAGGCAGCCGACCCACAAATCGTTCAGGTCACCACAAAAACTACGGAGGCGGTTTCCCCGCCTGCCGCGTGTCGGCCGAGAAGTTCGGCTTCGGTCTTAACGTGGCTCTTCGGATGCCAGAAGTTTTCGGCGGCGGCTCACCACAAACACCGCCTGGCAGCTGAGTCTCCTCGACGCTTTCCTCATGCGGACGTTTCGCGGCAATTAAGGCTGCTGTCTCCGGCCCAACCTCCATGGCATCAGTACAGGAAGGCTCAGTACTGAGATGATCCTCAGCGTCAGAAAATTTGGTTAAGTCTTCTGACCCTTCCTTTGACTCGCTTTCATGGTCCTGGGATGGAGCGTTCAAGACATGCCGAGGTTCATTCTTTTCATTTGAGACCGTCACCTTATCCTTTGTTAAAACCGTCATGGAAGGCGCGTCCTGTTTCGTTGACTGACCTCTAATGTCAGCAGCCTCCTCCGCATCCGCCTCGTCCATAATTAACTCGGACGAGTCTTCGCTGGTCCCAGGTCCGGCAATGCTAGCGTAGGTTCGTGCACACTGGTTGTCTTCATGCCCGAACCGTCGGCAGGTTCCGCAGCGAGGAACCCGGCACTCTTTGCGGATGTGACCCGTACTCCGGCAGCGTAGGCACAACGGGGGTCTGCCTGGCACAATGACGAGCGCGAGCTCACCGCTAACATTCAGCTGATGCGGCAGGTCGTCGAGCTTCATGCCAGCTTTCAGCTTCAGCGTGACGAGTCTAGTTGTAGAGCCCTTTTCCAGCATACCTTTAACACGCCAGCGCTCCCGGGAAACGTCTGACACCTTTCCGTACGGCGCAAATGCAGCACGAACATCTTCATCTGGCACGTTGTGAAGTAGCCAGTGAAGTTTGAGTCGCACGTCCTGGTTCGCCGGGTCAATCACCAAGCAGCGACCGTTTTTCACAGACAGCTCACCTACACTGACAATCTTGTTGACGGCTTCAGTATCCTTGAGAGTGACGGCCCAGACGTGGCTCATCCGCTACGCCCCCATAGCGATAACATCGGGGATTAGCGAGTGTTGTGCTAAAGCATCCCGGAAATCTTCCACCCGGTACGGGCGGGCCCTGATATCGGCGTGCAAAAAAACGGTATTCAAAACAAACCGACCTGTTGGAAGTGCAGGCAAAACGACCTGGTAAGTGTTGTCCTTTTCAGCAGTCCTGTTACCGCGGCCTGACATGGCCGCTGAAGCCGCTCCTGAGGAGCCCTGCATCCTGCGTCCGTTCACTGGCGTGGCCGGAAGCAGAATTGTCACTATCTCACCTTCCGACGACATTTTAGCATCTGATTTCCCACCTGAGTACTGTTCCAAAAACACGAAGCAATCAAAGCGGTCAGCGCTGCATGCAGCAGACGATGCAAACCGTCGGTCACCACGACGCAGTTCATTCGCACTGACGGCGCGAGAACGTTTATCTCCAGCATGCGTATAATGCTAAAGAGAGACAACAGAGGCAAGAATCAATCGATGCTATTCGCGAACGAAACCCGAAATGTCTGAATGCTAGCGTTTGACAGAACTCAGCTTGGCGGTGTTTGCTTAATGTTGCTGCTCGTGAAGTTATCCCATGCCAAAGTAGCCCAACTCGATGCACTCGAATGCAGACGAAATCATTTGCAAAAAATAAATAAATAAAATAAACATCTGCAGCGAGCATTAGCTTCTCCTGCACACAGCAGTTCGCTCGCGACTCAGGGTCCGTATTCCGAGTTTGCGTCGTTATCGAAAGTGTCGCTGTCGCCCTGACCTCGAGTCATCTGATTGGTGGACACACGGGAACCGGATGCCAGTTTGATTGCCGCCACTTCCGGTCTCGGCCGGTCAGTGGGAGGCCTGGTTACGAACGCACCTTCGCGTTGAGCGACAAAACTAGGTGCTCGCCGCGATGAATGAGTGAGGCACTTTTCCGCAAAGAAGCGCGCGCATCGCATGGCAAGAATCTCGGACGCAGTTCGCCACGCAGGCAGAAGCGCAACGCATGAAACGGGAGTTTTGCGATGCAAGCGCCTCTTTGAGCAAAATCGGTTCATCACGGCGAACACCTAGTTCTTAGCGCGTTTCGATAAGCTGCGCTCACAACGAGGACATTTAGATAATAATCTTCAACGGCTACGCCGGAGCGAATACCCAGGCATGGAAAATACAGGAGTCTATGGCTGGATCGAACAAGTAGCGTCGTCTGCTCTACTGTCGCCACTTACTTTGCTTTGCTTTGCCGAGCAATGAACACGCTTGAGAGCTTTTCCTGTCTCTCAGCTCCACGTGAAATATTCATCGGCGCTCAAATATTGGTTCCTGTTAAGTTAACGCACAGACGTGACAGCGGCGACGTCTTCAGCTAATCAACTAGTGCACAACGCACGAGTGCAGTGGCGAAGAGTGCCGTTTTTATTCGGAGTGCTAGTGCCCACCTTGTGACATCAAAGTTGCAATTATACAGGTTACAACTCTGCTCACTTTCCCTCCTCTAATTTCGGACAGCTTCTCCAGGAGTTAGAGCTCAATATCTGGTCTGATAGCCGGACCCATACTTTCGCCATTAAAGGATCCACGAACTTATATGATCTTGCTAATCTACGTCACCTCCCTGTGACGCAGGTAAGCGGGCTGTTCATCCCACCAGCGCAAGACCTCGGCTACCCGTGGAAATACGGCTACGTCGTGCACACCAACCAACGCGGTATGTACAAGATGGACCTGCGTGCCATGAAGTACATCAAGACGGTCGACCTGACGCCCTACAACTGTGCGCCGGCAAGCGCTGACTTTGCCTCCCTGGGTAAGCACGAGTGAAAATATTCTGAAGTCAGGCATGAAAGAAACATTGCCTCTTTATGACCGCCCATTCGAAGAGCTTAAACCTGCAGCTTATGTTTTTTTTTCTTGTGTGCCTCCAAACTCGTTGTGGTAACCGCTACCGTCAATGCACAAGCCGTGCTAGAGGTCCAAATCTCACACCGTTCTCTGATTGTGGCGGTCTGCGAGATGCGAGGAGAGGCTGAGAACACAGTCGGTGCTTATTTTCCTCACTGAGCATTGCAGCCTCTGATATATGTACGGGTGCTTTCCTTCCGCATAAGGTTAGCACGATGCTGTTCACGTGCAGACACTCGACCAACTCCGTAAAGTTGGGCTCAGAGCCCAACTTACGTTACGTTACGTTACGTTACGTAACTCACGTTAACATTGCTCTAGCTCGCGTGCTGAGTCAAGGCGCTCCATCGCGTCGCGCGCTCAATTTTTTCGTTCACTATTGGCCAGCTCAACTGCGATCATATCGAAAGAAAGGAAATATTAAAGTCGTTCAGAATTTTCGCTAACATCAATATTGGCACACACATAAGGCCATGCAGGCTTCTCCTGCAGAGCCTACGAGCGGTGTGCTCTAGGGTAAAAGAAACGACGTACGCAGGAAAAAAATAAAAAAAAAACGCAACTTTTGTTTCGCTTATGCAGGCCAGCAGTGAACTTTTTGTGATTTAGTTTGTTTATTTTGTCAATGTTACTGGAGTCATACAGCCTGATTTGGAAGCGCCCGTCTCTTTTGCCCACAACATATATTTAGCTCCTTGGTATGTCGTTATACAAATGTAAGGCATATCGACCGAAAAAACAAACAAAAGAAAAGGTGCGCACAATTCTAGACTCAACACTCCGTCCGCGCTTTTTGTTCTGTGTCCTGTTATTTTACAAGCCATCGCACCTGTTGAGTTTCTGCATTCTGACATCTGGCAAGTGGCAAATCCTTGATGAAACAACAAATAATACGAGAGCCAGACTCCCAGCAGCCAACACGGGGCGATTTGTCATAGTGAGAGACGACTACAGTGCAAAGCTGCCCTGACCGGTGTACCAACTGTGTGCACGTGCAGGGGGTTTCGTGATCCTGGAGTGCCTGGAGCCCATCACCCAGCGACCCATGGGCCAGATCCTGCTCGACTACCTGACCGACACTGTGCTTTCGCACAAGACCAACTTGTTCGGCCGTCCACGCGTCTCTCCCGACTCGCGGCACGTCATCACGCTGCAGAGCGCCAACAACAGCGTCGTCATCGTCGCCCAGGAGGTCACTGAGCAGGGTAATTGCACACTCACTGTCCGTGCTCGACAACCGCCCCTGCAAACAACTACTCTGCGCACGCAATGAGTGCGAGATCTCGGCGCCCGCAAGACGTGCCATGTTCTGGCCTTCGTGACTACAGAGAGGAAGATGTCAAGTGACATCTGTGTTCCTTCCAGGGGGTCTTAAATTTCGCTAGTGTCAGGGAGTCATTTCCTATCTTATGGGTCAAATGTAATTAATTAAATACAAAGAAAAAAAAAGAAACCTGCCTCTGGTGGAATCCGAACCCGTGGCCTCCGAATTTCGCGTCCGGGTGTGCGGTGCTCTTAGCAACTGAGCTACAGCGCCGGCAGTTCAAGCTGCTACTTTCTCGAGTATTAATGTCGCTTGTAACTGAACCCTGACATTGTTCATCAACGCCACCCCCATTTATAGCGGCGGACGTAGTACTTGCTGTATTACGCGAGTGTCACGTGGAACGTGATCGAGAGGAAGGGCGAGAGCAACGCGAGGACACTCTTCGCTACCTGTGGCTGCGAGACTGCTAGGATCCAGACGAATGTAGGGCAAAAGAGGGGTTCGTTATCTGCAATAAAATCAGGACGCTTGACTGTTAAGCACAGCAGCGCAGCTGCTCAGCATCTGACCTGTGCGATTTAGAGTGCAATGATTACAACCACTTTAGTAGATGATGGGGCCTACGGTAGCTCACGCCTGGAGATGCGCTGATATTCTGCCCGAATTGAGACTTACAGAATCTGCACAAGACACAAATAGCGATGTTTTCAGCATGTATTGGGTAGCTGCTCGTGATCAGTAGCTCGCTTTACCGGCACTAGCATTTTGTAGGGTGTGATCACTTTCCTGTAAATAGTCATTTCTTTATCCTCGCACAGCAGAAAAAGTAAGCACTGAATAGGTGACCCCTTGTTAAAAATTTATGACAAGTGACTGGTTAGCACTTGATATCGAAATGCATTGAAGCATGCACATGTGATTCCTTGCCGCGGCAAAAGTGGCCTCACTCAGAGTGCCGCTTCGTTCGTGATGTTGAGGGTTTCTACGGTGACCGGTATTTGTCATATGTATAGGTGCCTCTTTGTCTATGTGTTCTTTGCGCCAAAACGTTCGTGCCTTGTGTGTGTGTGTGTTTTTTTTAATTTGTTATGGCGAAAGTCGTCTTCACGAAAATGTCATATTTAACACTAAACTAACTGCTTCCAAGGGTCTCCCAGCAACCCGCAAATAAACGTCCGCCGCGGTAAGTGTAACTTGTCTGTGATGCCCAGTTACAAGACGGGGCTCAGCAGGCGGGCGCTGAAAGCAAAAGCCTTTTACGTTTTTGCCTCAGGCGAGCCTCAGCGACATGTACCGCCTCATTGACAGTGACTGCGCCTTTTACTAGTTCGTCTTGGTTTATATTTCCTGCACATGCACTTCATTGGCTGCGGTGGTTTGAAGAAAAAAGAGAAGTTATGTATGGTTGTGCTCATGCGCTGCATTGCTTTGAAAGCCGGGTGAGAGATTAAGAGAGGAAGTGCTACCGCAAAAATATTCTTCGCCGTGCAGGGGAAGAAGAGCTATGGAATAATGACGTGATGCAGCAGTCACACGACCGCATTCATGCCTCGGCGATACCTAGAATGTTAACGTGTACACCACGAACTGCGGTCCCTTCGGACATTTGTCAAGGAATACAACGTGCAGGAATACAACGTGCAACGTGCCACGAAGAGACAGACTGGTTGAGAAAAATGTTCTTTGTTGCATGCCATTTAAGTGCATTTGCTCGAGCCATTGGTGTTGGTGCATATGGCCCCATCTTTGTCACGGAGGCCTATACAGATACACATTTAGCCATTGCTTTATTCCGCAAGCTTGATACGAGATGTACAGCTTGTCTGATAATACCATAGTTAGGCGGCCGGCTTAACCTTGGTTATGCTTAATCGATCGCGGATGCTTAATCGACCGTAGGTAAGCGCTAAGCTGACGGGAAACTAGCGCACCTGGCGCCCTGGAAGCCAGCTGCTACGCGTCGGGACCAATGAAGTGCGTTCGCACTGTCGGTGGGATGGATCTCGCAACTCTAGTAACGCTGACCGCAACACGCAACATGGTCTGCTAAAGATGCCTTAAGACACGACGGATCCTTTGCACCGAAGTCAGAGATGAAGCATGTTGAAATTTATTGGCGTCTGGAATACTGAGTCCAATATCAAATATGAATATTCATTGAGGATCGCAGCCAAAGGCGAATTGCTGGTAGGAGCGATAAACGCGATACAAGTAAGTTTCTGCTCACAGCCAGCTGCCGCCGGTGCATCGCTGCTCATCCGCTATGCTTGCACGCTAGCTCTTCGACTAACGCGTCGGCGAAGTTAATCATATAGTTATTTTATCATGACAGTATCGGATTCACAATAACAACGTTGACCAGTTCTAAAGCGCCGACCGCTGTGGTTTCGAAGAGAAAAAGTTTCGGCTTATCGACGACCAGGGAGTACTGCACGCGCCGTCGTCCGCCGCGGTAAGTGTAACTTAGGTCAGCCAGCTCGTGGTGCTGCAAGCATTGCGAACCTGCGTGCTTTCATGACACAGCTGAGGCCGCACAATTTTCGACGTTCCGCTCAGCGCTACGCCGCACAAACGATACTGAAAACGCCCTCAGGGACGTGGCAACGGGTTAAGGAGCGGGGCTGCAGATAGCTGCGCCGTGGGGCGTCATCGAAGACATCGGGCGGCACAGTAGACACTGTACATTTTATGTGTCGCTCTTGAAACGTGATATAATGAGTTAATAAGTACATCGTTGAAGCAGACCGGGCCTCTTGCACTTCACGCATTTGGGTGCCGACGAGCACATTCCGTCACTAGACGGCTAACGACGCAAGCCGAGGTCTCCAAGCTCGGTTATTGCGAATCGTGGTTAGGTGTTGTCACACAGCTTGCTCGGTTACTGCAGCCAGTGGCCTCTTGGCTGCAGTTACGAACTGATGCGATCAATCGATAGAGCAAGCTGCGTTCGCTAACATGTGAGTTATCTGCAACGCAATTTTTCGAAAACCATCCGGAGGATCGGCAATATAGGGCTCACGCAGGCGCCAGCAGCGCCTTCGCTCCCGAACCTCCCGCAAAGTGTCCGTGCAAATACCATCTGTACGATGGATCCCGAGCGGCTACGTCAGAAAAGTGTGCTAGAATTTTGTCATAGCGTAAATAATACCCGTTGGATAAAATAACGTCAAAGATGAATCCCTCTTGAGGATCGCTGACCCATACCGACTCGCTGGTGGAAGTGATAACTGTGGTACAGGCAATTTTCTCCTCACGGCTGCACACTAGCGGCCGCCGGCGCAGCGCGTCTCACCGGTGAGATCGTACTACATAGATCCGGAGCCGCGGCGTCGCTAAACTCAATCAAATCTTTATTAAGGGGAAGGCCTTACTTGACTATGTTCGCGATTTTGGAAAATAGACGCAAGACGTGGTACGCAAAACATGTCGACACCCCTTACGACATATACAATAAAGAGTTAGATGTAATAAATGGCTGCGTGAGGTAGAGGGAGGGGGGGGGGGGGGGGGGGAGATGTCGCCGAATGCCAAATTTCATTGATTTGGGGTTATTACAGTTAATTAAGTGCGGGCAAACCAGTAGTGACGTTAGAATTGTGCGGAAGTCATCAAAATTGTGGCAATAGAGCACAAAGAGGACGGATAAAGGGTTGAAATAGATTATAAGGTGATGAATTAACATGATATTAATCACTAAACGGTGATTTGCACAGAAAAATATCGAAAAAAAATGTAAAAAAAAAGGCTGCACTCGTGGGGACTTCAAGCCAACATGTTTGCCATGGTGACCGCCGTCGCTCTCGTCATGGCGTATCCTAGCACAAATGTGATGTCGAATGTCATGTGGCCGGAGAATCCCGCGAGATAGGAGCCACGCCATACCGCCGGTCCCACACTTGAATTAGCACTGCCACGAACGTGCGCCAAGCAACGCCACGCGACAGGAGCGAGGGTGTACCGTCCGGTACCACACTTGCAGGAGAAAGTGTGACAGATACGGCGCCCTTCCTTTACTGTAAACTAATTATAATTATATATATATATATATATATATATATATATATATATATATATATATATATATATATATAATTACAGTTAGTTTACAGTAAAGGAAGGGCGCCGTATCTGTCAATATATATATATATATATATATATATATATATAACTCTACAAGCAGAGCCCATGTGCAGCAGCAACGCTCAGGTTTTCGCAATTTCTCCAGCACAGACTCTGCAGTGCTCTCGAAATGTTTTTATTATGCAGTAATAGGGTCGAAAATAAGGCAGTACCATGTGCAAGCTATCTGCTATTGCGCTGCAGTCAGTTTCAAACCGCCGTGTGCCACGGCTTCGAGACGAAACAAACTAGGCCCGACGACAAGGGAGCAGACATCCGGACAGAGCGCCGTCACCCGCAGCGCACACGGTCGGCACCGCCGCGTAAGCTCGCGGCGTCCGTTGCTGCGAGCGTTGCGAACATGTCTACTTTCGTGATGTTGGCGAGGTCGGACCTTTCTTTACATACTTTCACGTAATTAACAGTGCGCACGCTGCACAAGCGATGCTGCAAAGACGTGACGGAGCCGCTGTTGCTGCGTCGACGGTCGGTACTCGAGGGTTGTATAAAAGCCGCGTCGGTCGGCACTGTAGACGCCGCCCATTTTATGTGTTGCTCTTGAAACGGGGCCTAAAGTAGAAGTGGACAGTAGTGAAGCGATCCAGCTCGTGCGCTTTTCACACCTTCCGCCCACACACGTCGCCATAACCTCAGTTAACGACGCAAACCGAGGTCGCCAAGGTCAGTTTGCGGTAACCGCGGCTAGCTGCCTAACCGCAGTTTGGTCCACAGTGTTAACAGCACTAACCATGGTTATCGTAGCCACGGTTAAGCATGCCCTACGGTTTCGCATAAACGCGATTACGCTAACCGCGGTTAACTCTGTCCGTACAATGGTCGACGACTTTGAAACTTTTCCACGTGCTCCTGAGAAGTGCGTCCCTCACTTGACACCTTGAGGCCATCCACGCATGTTACGCGCCAAGCGGTGTGCTGTATGTGTACGCTATGCTGAAGCTATATTTCAAAACGCCCTTCAGGCTACCGATACCGTGGTCACAGTTATACATATGCTATAACACTTCATTCGCCGGCGCTTCCTGATTGCGAGGTTTTTAAGGAAGGAAGCGAAGCTGCATCCAGGACATACCCGCCGGAACTTCAAAGTGCTGTGCAGAATGCAGACAAGGACATGCAACTATGGACCGTCCAGCAGGCCCGGGGTGCGCTCGAAAAGCACAAGCCTCACAACCCACCACAAACGGGCCAAATGAGGTAGTACAGAGTAGGGCTTAACCCCGGGTAGACGCTTGGCCAGCGTCACGACGCTTTAACCCGTCGGTTGCCGGCTCCCTAATAAAGTTATACATACATACATACATACATACATACATACATACATACATACATACATACATACATACATACATACATACATACATACATACATACATACATACATACATACATACATACATACATACGTACGTACGTACATACGTACGTACGTACGTACATACATACATACATACATACATACATACATACATACATACATACATACATACATACATACATACATACATACATACATACATACATACATACATACATACGTACATACATACATACATACATACATACATACATACATACATACATACATACATACATACATACATACATACATACATACATACATACATACATACATACATACATACATACATACATACATACATACATACATACATACATACATACATACATACATACATACGTACATACGTACATACATACATACATACATACATACATACATACATACATACATACATACATACATACATACATACATACATACATACATACATACATACATACATACATACATACATACATACATACATACATACATACATACATACATACATACATACATACATACATACATACATACATACATACATACATACATACATACATACATACATACATACATACATACATACATACATACATACATACATACATACATACATACATACATACATACATACATACATACATACATACATACATACATGCTCTTACGCTGTTTCGCCCCCATTACTAGAGAGTTATGACAGCGAGCGCAGCGTGCGCTGTAACTTTCGCCTCGTGTTCGCGGTAAGCGCGGCAGCGTTGCTTTAAGTGGCGTTGAAAATGTATTCAAACTGCAAAGTAAATGTTAAGTGAGACACGCTGCCATCGTGCGCTATAGTTTATGCCGTTTCTGGTACCGTTTTTATTCAACTCTCCTTTAGCGCGAGGAACGAAACATTTCAAGCTGACGGCGGTGGTATGACACTTTTTTACTGCTTCATAGAACATTTAGGGCTTGGCGATTTCATTGAAAAAAAAATAAGGTCAGCGCAACCTGTCGACATGCGCAATTTATTGACGTTATACCACGATAAAGTTGCTTTTTATGACGTCGAGAGCATCGAAAAAGAATCGCGAGCGTTCACTGACGTTTCGGTCGTAATGCAGCAGTAACAATTAGGTGCATTGGCATCGCCTGAGTACTGGATAAACTACAGGAAATGCCGTCTTGTTAGGCTATCAGCTCCTGCATCCTTATAAACACCATGTATGCCGACATTGTAAATGTATATAAGGTAGCCTTTGTCGGTGGCTGTTTGTTTAAATCAAGCAGCTAGCAACAACGAGTGGACGGAGGTGTCGAAAACATATGCTGCGTTCTAAACGTGCTGGGCTGCTACTGGGAAAAACAGTAGGATAAACTAATGCATAAGGGGCAAGTTTTTTTAGCTGAACAGGTTGCGTAAAACTACAAGCACAAGCACTCTCAACGGAGTCGCGCTATAAATGTCTTAATGAAATCAGAACGGGAGAACGGGCTTTCGTCAGTCTCCTTTAATCAAAGTAGTTGGGAAATTTGTACGTAAACAAGGAAGTAGGCCAAGAGCTAGGACTTTTATTGGAGGGCTCGGCTTCGGTGCAGCAAAGGACATGAATGTGTATGCGCGCAATGCCTCCGTGGCTCAACTTCAAACAGCCGCGCACTGCTCTGCGCCCGCGCGCTCAAAAGTGCACCCGCTCAACCTCACTCTCAGTCTGACGCGACGAAGCTTTAAAAAGGCGTGTATCTATTTTGCCTATAGACATATATTTGATACGACCACTTCCAACAATTCTGCCGAGGCATCCTCTCCTCGCTGCTTTGGACATCTAAAGTGCGACATAAACGTTGCGTGTTTATCGGGGTGTTTGGCGTTCGTTCGTTGCACTTGTCATTCTCGGCGCTCACTGGTTGTCATCAGCCCCACATGCACACCCCTCGCAGGTCTCCGGTTCCTGTTCGACGTGAAGACGACGCTGCAGATCAGCGACGCGACCTTCTTCACGTCGCGCACGAGCCACAGCTACGACCTGTACGCCAGCTCGTCCACAAAGGAGGATATCCTGCTGGTGAACCTGCAGGACGGCAAGGTCGAGGTCATCACGGGCACGGGCCGCGCCATCGACCCCCGCGGCGCGCGCTGGGGCAACGCCAACCGGCCCATCAGCAGCGCGGGCGTCTTCGGCACCTACATGGTCACCACGGCCAGCGAGGCCGTCTTCGTGCTCAACGGGAAGACGCGCACCGTCAACTGCGAGATCGGCAACGTTGTTCATCCGCGCATGATGGTTTGGGTGCGCTCGCCCTAAGCTTTTTCCTCGTCTCTCCGCTACCGCTCTCCCTCTCCCCTCTGACAATTCCGGCCTCCATCTGTCTATTTATTTCTTCGCGGCTGGGTTCTGGTTCTCTCAGGCGGGTGAGAAGCAAGCTACATGCACCTCGCATAAATTGGCAGTTAGCAGTCGCGTTTCTCGCCCCCCCGGAGAAACGAACACACACGCAAAGCACGGCTTTTCGCACCTGTGCGTGGTAGTGTTTTGTGAACATTTGCCATCTCTAAACAACGTTTTCGCCGTGTAACAGTGTGGAGAAGGAAACCTGCTCGCTGTATAGAATGCACGCTGTGACACATCGCATGAAGGCATCACACCTGGGATGAGCAGCAGTAGAGAAACTGGTTACCAACTCAGCTGTTGAATTCTTGCGGCCTCGAAGAAAGCGCTCAGGCGTACCAGGGGATCAAATGGCACTGCCGTTGGCTGCTCAGAAGAGGCTCAAGCGCCTAGGACACATTTGTGCTATGTGAGAACTACTTCGCGCGATAGCGCTAACCTACTAGGGCCTTCATAAATTATGAACTCAGCGCCAACGACTCAGAGAAGGCTACAATGTCAGGCGGAAGTGTGGCAGCACTAAAGCATTAGAATTACAGCCGTAGATGAAGAGAAGCATACTGTACTTTTAATTTCAAGCTATCCGCATGCAATTCCTTTGCTTCTTTTTACACACACCCCTTTTTTTCCTCGTTTAAGTATTCGTTAGCAGGCAATAAGTTTCGCTTAAGGACAAAAGCGTTCGTTGCTCTGGAGGAGACGGAGAAGTAGTCTGTATCCGCGGATGCGCGTTTCCTTACGATTTTGTGGAGCTGTTTTTCACCGTCTTCGGTACAGACTGCGCCGTCCACTTAGCTGTATAGCATGCTGTCCACCACGGAGAACTGGAATGCACCGTCTTGTTCAGCTCTTTTTTTTTTTTTTTTTTAGTTATATTTATTTGGGAGCACGTGTCCTTATCGAAAGAAAATTCCTGACAACGCAAGGGGGAGAGTAGGAGGGTGGCATCGAAGCAATTGACACCAAATAAACGCGGCTGACGCGGATGTTACTTGGCACGGATTGTCATATAATTAATCTCTCAGCGTGCCTTTGTTCGCACGCGACTTGTAGTCTAACACTGACTAGAAGTTAATGAAGACACTAAAATAGGCATCGGGGCTTGCTGCAGTTTAAGAAGTATGCACGTCAGAAAGAATTTGGTGGAACAGGTATTCATAATGCGAAAATTAGCTCTTGAAGAAAAGCAAATGGACACCGTCGCCCGGCAGCGTGTGTTGTCAGCATTTGCACTTTTTTTTTTTCTCGCCTGTATTTTAGCATCCGTTGGGCATTCGTATGTCACGCTGGACATCTTGCCACGCTGTTCTAAATTAAAACGCGCTGCACCTG
Organism: Amblyomma maculatum; assembly: GCF_055883805.1. Classification (NCBI taxonomy): domain Eukaryota; kingdom Metazoa; phylum Arthropoda; class Arachnida; order Ixodida; family Ixodidae; genus Amblyomma; species Amblyomma maculatum. The sequence continues at coordinate 128,980,010 of NC_139344.1, forward strand.
CTTCTCCCGGCTATATCCACAATTAAATAAAAAACGTTCTTCCAGCTGCAATACCCAGTCTCGCGAGAGTTGTGTTTCATTAACGTAAAAGCATAGAGGTGTAAATCAGGCGACAAGCGTTGTATTTAAGGATGGGTGAATAGTTTATACTTACTGGCAGTACCTCTGCGAGCTCACTGTTCCATCAATAGAAGATTGATAAAGTGTCATGTCGGTGACCCTTTTCTTTATTTTCGTATTAAATACTTGCGGTCAGCGGGTTCAGAGCGAGACTGGCGGGTACAGCATCAGAAAATTATTTAAGAAAAGTGTAAACGTTATACGGCCATCTTGATAGCAGCCAGAGTTGAATAGCTGCGAGAAAGTTTGACTTTACCCTCGAGCATTGGCTTTTGAGGAGTTCGGCGCGCCTTCAGTAGTGGCGAGCGCATAGCCGGCGCGCGTTGCCAGCTGCTAATGCTGCTGTTCAGCTCGATTAGGATCCAAGCGCTGATGGGACTAGCCGTTCTTAGGTTGGCTGCTGATATAGTTCATCCGAAGTCACAGGACCTACTAACGTGGCCTTTTGTTTTGAGAAGGGCAATTACGCGTGTACTAATGCCGCCGCCAAGAATTGCGTGTTGTAAATAACGTCTAGCGATATATATTTGTTTCGGGTTGTGCAGTACTCGGCGTCTTCTGTAGAAACTCAGCTCCATCCACCAACGGGAGCTCTGGCTTAGCCAGTCATGTTTTGAGAGCACGCTAAGGTATATAGACCTGGACAAATATGTGCGTGCTACAATACGCGGAGGTGGCGTGCTGTGGTGTTCATTTTCGGATTCCGGGTTAACTTTAATGGCCAGGTGAGCTGCCCCGCTCCCTTAGCCTGGAATGCTTCAGTTGGTCGAAATAAGTTCTTGCTTGACGTCAGTACGAAAGTAGGCTTTCACGGGTGGTCGCATGCCAAGTTAGAATGTGTTACGACGCTACAACGTCGTGTTGGCCTGTCATGTAGTTCTGATGGTCTTCAGGACTTGTTCACTCAATTGAAAATGGCTCGGAAGGAGTTAAGCTAATGCCCACTGAGTAGTACGCACGCATACTCGCAGAAAGTCGCTTTTTTTTCCTCGCTCTTCTCTGGAGAATGAATTTAAATGTTCTAGGCGAGCTACGGAAGCTGGGTAAATGCCTGTTCGTCTGATTATGCCCTACATCCACTTGATCAAGTCAGAATCATGTGTGTACCATAAAAATCTGCTTTTGTATTTTGATTTTTCTTCATTTTGACCTCAGTGACTGCAATTCTAGTCTTCAATGCTTGTTCGTGTAGTGTCGCACTTGTACATATGCGTATTTGGAGTTACGATGGAGATATGATGCGTTAAGGCGCTAATGTAGACCAACTGGTTTCGCTATATATAATTCTTCAGGTGTGCTTGTCGAAAGTGCATTGATGTGTATGTGGCATAAATAAAAGAACTGTGCTAGAATGCACATATATTAGCGTTTTCTGATGCTCTCCTTGAACAAGGGAGTATGTTTTAAGTCATATGTCTGAACTCGCCTAAAGCTGGTTTTGTTAGGAATATTTGCGCCGTATAAATAACTCTGCTTATGTGTCTATTGCTGATTGTGCTGGCGAATAGTAACATCAGTTTTCAGCTTAACTCAGATCAAATCGAAGAAACGTTCTACTTAAAAGTCATACAATCAACGTGGCTCTGATTTATTTTCTGTATCTGATTTTCATATATTGTTGCCTAAATCAGTAATCGACGCCTATCATAAATGTGGGACGGCTCTTTAGTGATCACTTAACATAAGGAAATACCGGCCGCAGCCTGCATGCGATTTATGTTCCGTGCAAAGAGGGCTAGAAAGAGCTACCATATACGCAATACTCACAGATCGGCAACGAATAAACAGTTTACTCTTTTATTTGTGTAACTGTTCAGACGCCTTTATCGGTCTCAATATGACAAAAAGGAGAGAAAACAGAATGCATAAATATTCATAGGTGGTCCACTGCTGCTCGTTGGGTTCAGGAGTTTTCCTGGCGGTCTCTGTTAACTCTGCGTGAGCGGCGTTCTTGAGCAGTTCACCCACGTGCGTGGCTGCAGCGCCCTGACCGTGCAAGAGTCGACAGGTAAGCGCGCCGAACGAGGCACGGAGGCAGCACGCGACGTACGTTCGCCGAGGCTTGAGCGATGTCGTCACACGAGACTGCAGCACGCAACGCAGCGATATGGTCCCGGTGCAGAATGCGTCGTTTTTGTTCTATTCTGCGCGCGTCCTTGTTCGTCCTCTGGCCAGGTATCGCCTCCTTGAGCCCGAGCTCTACGAGTCGCAGGTGGCCACCACCGCTCTGCGAATGCCGCGTACTGCCGGTACACCTCTGCGTTCGGCAATGTCATGAGAACTGCCGATTCAGCGCGGCTTGAAAATGTATGTTCTAACTTGTGCTGACTGTATACATGTGGTATTATTTTCTGTAAGTAGAATTTTCATGCGTGGTACCGTCTGTCTGCTTGTCACACGGCTCATGAGATGCGTAAGAGAGCGTGACAGAAATGCTTGAATAAAAAAGTTGCACTTGCAGAGCGGATGCTTGTTGTTTCATTCACCGGGGCTGTATTTCATTCTCTAGCTACCCATACAGGTAGGTGGTCAACAAAGTGTCGCAGCCGTCTCGTATGTGACGTGCTTGTGTCTTTTAAGACGCCGCTAACAAAGTTTTGGCGACTTTTCTCAAGCACAGGCAGCTATAGGAAACTGAACACTTCTATATCCATTTAAGGAGCACTACCTCAAATTTAAGCAATCACCGTAGGCAATAAGTTAATTCTGTTCATTTCAGACGTTAAACTGCTCGCACAAGTTCGATGAATTAACATGACTGCGAACGAACGCCATCCGTCAACGTGCACACTACAAATTGTTTAGCCATATATGTTTTGTGTACTTCAGAAGCGCATGCGACCCGCGCCTCTTTCTCTTCGGCGGCTACACAACGCTTCAAAATGGTAATCGCTGGGGAAATCGCAAGAATTTCACCACTGTAGCAAACCTGGCACTTCCAAGCCAAGTTTCAGCTTTCAGATCATTACTGCATACGGTCCGAAATCCATTCGGCCTCAAGGGACCCGGATTGAGGGCGGCTCTTGAGTTGCCCTCTCCACATCATATCCGGCGAGTTGCTCAACTCCGCAACACTCCGCCAGATGCACGCGTCATCTGCTACACATATTTTAAAACGCTTGTAACAAAAATACTACTTTTCTAACAAGCCCAAAGCTTCATTACGATTAGTTTTAAGACCCATCGATCATATTAATAGGTATTGTAGCCAAAGCAATGTTTTGTTGTAACAAGCGTTGTAGTCGGGCTTCAATGAATATTTGAACATTGCTAGAGGTTTTCAGTGACTGTTTATTTACAGGGCTTCTGCTTCTCTACTCGGACGAGAGAACCGTAGATTCCACATTGCTGTAAAGTGGTAGTGAGATGGAGTACGCAAGTGCCCTGTACGGTCGTCGGGAATGGCTGTCTTGCTCGCGGTCATGCTCAATTTAGACGTGACAACCAGTTTTCGAAATGGAGCGCCTACAATACCTGCGGGCAGGTTGTTCCGTACCACATGTCCCAGACGTTGCACTCGAGCATCTCCGATTTGTTCGAAAAAGTATGAGAACTTACAGCAACGTGCGTAATATGGGACTAAAATATTTCTGCCATAAAAAAAGTATCAGTGGTGTGAGATGAGTTTAACATTTCGGAAAAGCACGAAACAAGGCGTCGCTTAATATGTGACCAATAACCAAAATATTTATTATACCCTCCACAAATTGTTTTGTTACATTTGCACTGATTGTGACTATGTTTTTCAAATCATAATGAATAAACAGCTCTGCAGACTACGACGAAAATAAAGAAGCAAACAGGACGGGCGCTGACTCGCAACTGAAGTTTATTGAAAAAAAAAAATAAAACACACAGTATAAATATGCAAGCCAAGCTGTACTAAACCACCCATTAAACAAAAAACCAAGTCATGATGACCCAGCACACATACCACGCTCAAGAAACTCAACCTCATTATCTCTTAAAGCGATTGACGGTTCACTGACGGTTCACGATTGACGGTTCAGGAGTGGAGCAGGATTGCGGACAACAGCGCGGAATTCCTCTGGGCAAGTGTTCGTCTACGACTTCCGCCGAGGAAAAGGAACAAGGCTACGTCTGGTGAAGTTGTGGAGCTTGGGGATGCCTGCGTTCCGGAAAGACACCTTGCTGTGCTTCGCAAGGGCCCCAAGTTTGCTACGGAGCCTCGCTTGTCACCAATTGACAAGGTGGCATTGGTCAGGCGATTGGCCACGCAGGGGAAAAACAGCTCGCGCGCTTGCTTCATTTCGGAATGCGTGAAAGTTGCTTCGAGGACAGAACGGTGCCAACGTGTGTCTTTAAGTATTGGGTCTGTGGTTGATTTTATGGTCAACAGGAATCTTAAGGTCGTACTCTCAGATAAAGACGGTCGTTTTGTTATTCTGTCCGGTGATGTGTACAACCAAAAAGCGGTGGAGGCTGTTAAGAAGAATTTTAGGGTGGTGTCTAAGGACGCTAAGAGGGTCAAGAGGGAGGCTTTGCGCTTGCTAAGGGAACTAAATTTAGGCAGAGTGGCCACAGCTGTAAAAGAGGCCAAATCAAGGTTTCTGAACATATTCTTTTCTGTGAAAACTCATAAACCTCGGGAACCTTTTAGAGCGATAATTTCTCAGAAGGGCTCCTGGCAATGTATTGTCTCAAACTGTTTGCAGAAACATTTGTCTACTTTGCATTTCGAAGATCCGTATCTTGTAAAAAACTCTGAGGTATCTTGTAAAAAACTCTGAGATGGTGGTAGACTACTTGAAAACGGGCAACCCAGGGAGTAGCTGGGCAGTTAGCATTGATGTCGAGGATCTATTTTATTCGATTCCTCATGAAGCTCTCTTGACCAGCCTGCGAATGTGCATTTCAGCACAGAATGATGAAATAGCTTTTGGTAACAACTGTGGTATATCAACCGGGTCGTTTTTGGAATTGACATCTTTTTATTTGAAAACTATGCTTGTTGAATTTGACAGTGCCGTGTATGCCCAGAAATCAGGCATCTGTAATGGTTCAAAGGTCGTTCCTGTTCTAAGTGACATTTTTTAAAGCAGAGTAGATGAATTAATTGCCAAAAACTTGCAAGGGCTGGGGATAAGAATATTTCGGTATGTTGATGATTTTCTGGTCTTTTACAAAGGTTGCAACAGTAGCTCAACATCTATGAATATTCTTAAAGTTTTTCAAGAGCAAGGGCTGGGTCTGAGATTTACATTTGAGCGAATGTCACAAGAGAATGAACTGCATTTTCTGGACCTCACTATGAAGTTTTGCGCCCATCATGTTTGTTGGCGATATTCGCCTCGGAGGGCAAAGCCGCTGCTAGATTATGGGTCGCAACGTTCTAAGCTCGTAAAAAAGTGTTAGTGAACCGTCAATCGCTTTAACAGTTAATGAGGTTGGGTTTCTTGAACGTGGTATGTGTGCTGGGTCATCATGACTTGGTTTTTTGTTTAATGTATGGTTTAGTGCGGCTTGGCTTGTGTGTTTATACTGTGTATTTTTTTTTTTTTTTTTCAATAAATTTCAGTTGCGAGTCAGTGCCCGTCCTGTTTGCTTCTTGATCTTCGTCCTAGTCTGTAGCGCTGTTTATTCATCATGTCACCGTACCAACTCGTCCAGATGTCTCTTCTATTACAGTATATTTTCAAATCATTAATTTTTTGTAAGGTAGGAATATATTCTATTAGTTTAAATAAAATGTCAAAATTATACCATGTTATTAGATACATATATATTTTAAATATGAGCTTGCGTTTGGAAATGATTTAAAGTCGTTTTACTTCCCTTACTGTTATTACCCGTGAAAACATTACAGCTGACAAAACTGAAAACTTCGAAGTCAACGAACGATAAAAGGTTTAGTATAACAGTTTCTGCCTTTTATTTCTGAAAATATGGTCAAGGGGATTTTCTTATTTAAAGCGAGAAAAAGCTTTTGAAAATGAGCTCTCGCGCAGCAAGTTGCACCATCTCTTAAACGCTTCTTCACCGCAAACACTGTGACTAGAGGAAATGTACAGCACTCGTTTTCAAGCGAGGTTTAGTACTATGCAGGTGTGCGCAATTTTAGGTGTGTCTAAAGGAAGGGTTAAAAAATCACTTAGGTATAATCAGTGATGTGTACTGCTTACAGAGAACTTGACAGTGATGAGCAAGCACATTCACTTGTGGGCTCATGGGCGGGGAGAAGACGCCTATCAGTGTCCGTCAAGCTTTCATCAATGATGAGCCGTTTCTTTACCTGTGTAACCTTGTGACAATCATTTCGACCCAGAGAGAATGGAAGAATCGGTTCTAAAAACTAAGCAGAAATTCGTGCAAACAGAACGAAAGCGCCTCTACTCAGAAAAAAAAAAAATGTGTTACGCAATTTAGATAAGAGTACAGAACTCAACTTTACTTGCTGTAATCACCTTTAAACAGCAGTTAGCGCCATTTAATGAGTGACCGTACGGGTCCTTTATATCACCGCATGAACCATCCTGCCCTCTGTAACAAACAGTATAACATTAGTTTTTGTAGTGGTCCGTAATGAGTGAACTGAACAGATAAAAAAAAAAAAGAAAGACACATAGCGTGCAGGAGTAAATGTGATACAATATGCAGAAGTGTACGCAACGCATACTATCACCTTAGTTCGGAAAAGCCAAATAAAATTTGTGCGGCTCACTAAGGTTTCATTTCTCTCAATATGTATGTCCATAAAACATATCTTACAAAAATCCTCAGCTTCCTCACGATTGTTTTCAAAAACGCGTCCCATTAATTTATATGGCTGCTTTAACTACTCACTGTGAGCGCAAAAAAAAAAGAAGATAAAAACAACAACCACGTTAAAAGCACTTTTTTTGCGAAATATCGGAAGCTTAAACCATTACCGTCAACATGTGCGTAACAGTGTCTCATAATATTCCACAGTTTCCTTGCAATTAAAAGTTGTCCCAGAATCTTAGACTGGCTCAGGTGCAATCTTTTTTCAGGGGCTATATACGCTCAGGGAAGCAAAACGGATGTTTCATAATAATTATCGAGAGCAATTAGATAACACTTAAAAAAGGACAAATTGGTACAGTTTTCAGAGTTTATTTAAATTAAGAATTATATTAACGCCATGCAATGATCCGAATTGCATAGAAAGCGGAAGTAAAGGTCAGGTTTTTTTTTTTTTTTATGCAACTTGGTTCTTCGAATTCCCCGTCGATTTTGAGGAGGACCAGTAGTATACACGAAGACGATTGATGTTGAGATACGGAGAAATGGAAGAATTGATGTTTGTATAAAACGCAGGCGATAATAAAGACGCACAAGTACAAGAGGGTAACAAACTGCATCACTTACAGCTACTAAAGCGGTTCGCTGTACTTAGCGCTCACCTGTAAATGCCAACACACCACCCAACGCTTTAGATCACAGTACTCACAGTTCTCGTAAATCAATGCGCTCTTAAATAACCTATTTTCTGGAAATTAGTGCAGTGCTCAGAGAGAGCGCAGCCCCGCCACTCGCGCGGGGCTACACCTTTTTCCTGGTGCCTATTCGGATTTTCAAGAGCCTTCCATACGCTTGCGCACAATCGTTCACGTCACAAGGAGGGAGAACGGCCGGACTATGCGCTGGGGAACAGGCGCGGGTAATCGCCGCTTCCAAACCCCACTCTCTTCTTCCTTTTTTGGTGACGGACATGTGAAAAACGTCTTGCGCTAACAAAACCTGCTTTACAGCCAGAATCGGTGCAAATATAATTAGCAAATTTGCGGAGTGTTTCATAAATAATTGAATATTTTATCAATTATCGAACGTGACCTAGTTTCATGCCTTTTCGAAATGTTCAAAGTGTTGTCACGTCACAAATATATGTTTTTGGGCAGAAATATATTAGGTTTAGATTACGCACGGCGCAATGAGTCCTCGTGAAAGTTTTTGAACAAATTGGAGGTGCTCAGGTGCAGGCCGGGACATTTAGCGCGGAGTGACCCTCCTATGTAAGTCTCCAAAACGGTAGGAAACAGCCACATTCGAGAGAAATCTGGTCGTTTCTTACGCGAAGCGTACTCGTTCCGTTGCGCTGAAAAGCCGAGGCCGTATACCCCAGTTTGAGAAGGAGCTTTCATGGACCGGGGAAAGCATTTGGGCGATGCCAATGCGAAGGCCACCGGAACTCCGATTCGTCCCTGCCAAAATAGATGGCGCCACCGCGTTCTGGTGCGAATTGCCCATCTACTTCAAGAATGAGTCTAAAAACGCGCTAGAAAAATGGCGGACGCCTTGTATGGACTCTGTATATGATATATGCAGTGTTGGTTGGTTGAGATTGATTGATTGATTGATTGATTTAGTGAGTGAGTGAGTGGTTGATTGATTGATTGATTGATTGATTGATTGATTGATTGATTGATTGATTGATTGATTGATTGATTGATTTAGTGAGTGAGTGGTTGATTTATTTATTTATTTATTTATTTATTTATTTATTTATTTATTTATTGATTGATTGATTGGGTGAGTGAGTGAGTGATTAGTGAGTAGTGATTTGGTGAAAAAATGGCTTGCCTTTTCTCTTTGTTTGGACACGTGCGATGAAACCTCTTGCTGATACCACTGCGGCAACATTGTCTGACTTAGTACTATGCAGATAAGTCACCTGTGTGATAGCGCGGGAGCTCCATTTGAGGATGGGTGTTCTCGTGATGGTGATTCTTGACTACCAAGGCGACTTAGGGCCAAAATTTGAAACGCTCCTTACCTAGTGAGGACGCCTTAAGAGCCGCTCGCCTTCCGTCAGTGAATTTTTAAACACGCGTTACTGAGGAGGGCTCAGCGAGGCCTTCCTTGGAACGCCTTTTCCCCTAAGTAGGCACTGCGCTACCTTCATGCTCCCTTTCATCGCTCCTTACCCGGAACGCATGCTTCACTGCAGAACTCGCTTAGGTCATCTCTGGTGACTCGGGCGACGCCCACTGCGAGTGGAAAAGTGCTCCGAACGGAAATTCGCTGCTGCTCCTACAGAGAACTCTGTTGTAAACAGTTGCTTGCCAGGCCAACGATATTTCTCTGTCAAGCCAAGTATAGCTATGAAACAAAACGTGTCATAAAACGAGAACACATAGGAGCGCACTTGGAAAGAAACACAACACTATAAATGTGTGCTTACTTTTTTTTTTTTTTTTTTTTTTTTTTGCAATTGAACCATTATACCTCAGACGTTAAGCGCATATTCTCAACACCAGACCGACAGAAGCGGCTCCTCGTCGCTCCGAGGAGCCAAGGACCCGCTAAGGGTGGTTCGAAAATTAGACGCCTCCCTTAAACGCCTCATTGAATTGAGGAAGTATGAAGGGCTCCTCGTGGAAAACAAGGAAAAAATTCTAGAGGGCACTTTGGACTACTAAAGTGCGATGAGGCGAAATCCATTCTAGCGCGGTGGATCGTAGCCCTCCACTACGGAACCTCTATCTCCCTCTCTTATTTCACTCCCACCTTCCTCCCTTACTTTACGGCGTGGTACATGTGTCCGCGGAGAATTATGACTGATACTGCGCCTTCTCTATCCTGTAAATCCATTTCAAACGCTGCTGATGCCTGCTGTGCTAACGCCTCTTAAGCATCTGGGTCGGCTCCTGTTTGCCGTGTGGTGCGGCGTTCGAGGAAGCGGTAAATGAAAGGCCCCGCACGGAATCCTGGATCGGACGCCCGGCGGGGTCAGCTTCCACCATTCATGAATCGCCTGGTGACGTCATGAGCAGTCGTGACGGTACATGACGCTCCCCTTGTCGAACACAACCAGCATTCCATTGAATGCATCAAAGTTCACCGGCGTTTTATAACTCGTTTACAGGAAGTTAAAGGCGCAGTATCATTAAAGAGTTTTAGAATAGGGGGCCCCAAGCTTTGGGGCCCCCAAGGAGCTTGGGGCGTCGAAATGCGCATGCGCAGAACGTAAGGTGTGCTTGGGGCTCGGGTTAACGCTAGGGGCGGCCCCTATTTTTCGGAAATAGCGTTCGCCACAAGCCGCCGTTGGGTCGCTTTGGTTACGGCAACATGGCGGCGTTCGGCCAAGCGGCGGCCGCTCGCCTGGGCACACATTCGTCGTCACCGCTCCATGGTGTCACGCATTCATGGAAAACGAAAGGCCAACGAAGCTTATGCTATGTCTCATGATGCCCGCACAACCAAATTTTAGCGATAAAACGCAATATATTTTCAGACTGCTTCCGGATTTACCGAGCTGCTAGGCCTAGCGAGTTCGCCTCCTTTGGTTGCCATGGGGACCAGACGGCGGCAAGCGCGGAAGGTTCAAATCAAGACCGACTGAAATACAGACCTGCACAAAAAACAGGGTCCTATGGGACCTCGTGCGCCAACTTTCGTTACCTTTCTCGTCGTTGAGGGCGCTCGGTTGACCTGTTCGTCTATCGATTTCATCATCATCAAATCACAAATTAATATAAACAAACTGTACCCAAATTAAAAAAAAAAAGATCTTTGCCCAAGGTATGCTTCTAAAATTTTGCCTTTTTGTAGTTTAGCGGAGAGTGTTTATTTTTATAATGTTTTTCTCTCGCCAGAAGACATACCGCGATTCCGCTTTGTGCGACGGCACTGCAGTTACTCGCTGCACATGCACAGAACAGGTGGTTGTGCATTACAGCGTGGACAGATAAATAAACTATAACGACGAAGAAAAATGACAGAACTAATAGACCCTTCTTATTAACAGGTTTACAGTAGCGCCAGATTACCCGTAGTGTTCGTTCCCTAGCGGCGAAGGCTATGAACTAGAAGGTGCGCGCTGGAGCAGTGCTATCTGTGCAGGTCTGTATTTCAGTCGGTCTTGGTTCAAATTAGGTTTCCCGGTCTCGGTCTGGATTGACAATTGGCCGATTTCGTCTTGTCTGACGAAAACGGTTTATATAACCGGTAGTCTTAAGATAGTATTTGCACAATAATAGTACTTTTTGACGAATAAGATAGCGTTTTTGGCTTTTATATATTAAAATGCTTTTACTTGGCTACCGTCGTGGCGCTGCAATCGACGAACGCAAGCCTGGCTCCGCTGCGTCGGTAAAACCCCTATTCTAAAACTCGCTACTCGGCTAGCACGTTGCGCTGCCGTGCGCTATTTCCTTGGGGGCCCCAAGCCGTGGGTCCCCCTATTCTAAAACTCCCTATTCACTCGCGGAATCCCGCTATCCTCACGGTAGAGAAGGGGAATTATGGAGACAGTTTCAAGATCCGGGACGTGGCACAGTTGGTAATTAAAGCGTTCGGCTGGGGATCCAAGGGATAGTGGTTTGAATTACCGGTGGGATACAAGATTAATTAAATAATTTTTAACTATCTCCCTCGAAAGTGTGACCGCCTCTGCCGACAGCCTCTGCCGACAGCTCGTGCTGACTACGAGGAGGCATTAAAGCTTTAAAAAGGCAGTGAGCTCTCGCTATCGCGTCTGCTATTAAAAGGTTGAGTGTCCTCACAATTTTTTTGCGCGAAAGCGTTAAAGACCCCGTATCGCAGAGAAGCCAGTGTCGACGCTGTGGTAGCAACATAAAAATCAGAAGTGAGTAAAGAAACAATAAAAGTTTTGCGGAAACCCGCAGACTCGAACACGGTTCTTTGCAGTGCGGGGCGAGCGCGCAACTGCTCCCCCACAGAATCTCATCGGTTTTTCCGAAGAAAGGTGGACCTAATTACGGTCAGCTAAAGTTTAGGCGCATCGTGAGAAAGAAGCTAATTACGGAAGTAATAGTTAAGCGAGAGGCAAAGAACCTTTACGCTTTGCTTACCTGAGATGCGACGCTCCCTGGAAAATTTCTTCGGTCGTACGGCGCTGCCGCAACAGATGGCGAGAGCCGCCATCCGATTCAAAGCCTTATACATCCATCCATCGTCTTGCAAACATTGGGGTTTAAGGAAATCGGAGAAAAAACGTCTACAGGCTTTAAGCGGGAACAAATAAGCAAACGGAGGTTTTGTGATTAGTGGTTAAAATCAAGGCAGGGGTGAAATTTCACCCTGCCCTAAACACAAAAAAGGAGGGGTGAGTTATAAGAATAATGTCGTTGTGAGGCTGAAGAACATGACAAGACAATGCGAAAGGGGCCCGACAACGCAGCGCGTTGAACTCTTAACGGCAAAAGCGTCCTGTAATCTTTTTTTTTTTGTTTTTTTTTCGGAAGTAAAATGATCAAAGGGCCGCGTTTCGGTTCCTTTGAACAAACCTATGAAAGGACAAACATTACAAACTATTGGGGTTTTCTGTTCACTTGACTTTCAGTTCAGTTCAGTCGTTCAGTCGTGTCCGACTCTTCGTGACCCTATGGACCATGTCACGCCACGCTTTCCGGTCTCTCACTATCTTCCTAACATAGCGTGGTTCAAATCGCTTCTCACAAAGAGAATAAAAAAAAAAAAAAACGTGCTGTTAAGATTTGCTTAAATCTCGCACTTCTCGAGTTCCACAAGACTCGGGCAAATGCGAACCTTTTCTGCGGGACCTATGCTTGGGAACACTCTTTGTAAAGTGTTCATATGTAATGTGCCTTGCGCAAGTGAATGTGATACGTCTCGCGTTTCACGAGGGGACTTAGTGGGCCCAACCATTACAAAGTCCGAGAATGAAGAGCCAGGACACAGCGTCCTATCGCACATACAGGCGTCTTCTAGCTGTCTTTTTTTTTTTTTTCTATCCCAGTCTTTGTAAAGATAGTGCCCAATACGTTGATCCCGAACAGCATCCAACTAGCCTAGCTTTATTGTTTGGTTTGGCTTGGCTTGCGGGATTTAAGTCCCAGAGTAACTTAGGCTATGAAAGACGCCGTAGTGATGGACACCGGAAATTGCGATCACCTGGGGCAGACAATTCTCCATTTAGTTTAAATGGGCACGTACGCATGGCGTGTGCAGTAGAACGGTGCCAGGTTACGTAAGCACACAATCAAGTTGCGCATTCTGAAGAAAAAGAGAAAAAAAAAATGAAAGAAGGAAAGCGCTGTCGTCTGCTAGTGTATATTGGCGCCAAATATGAAAAACCGCGATGCTCCAGGAACCGAGCCGCTGTGCGGTCCATTCCGCGATACGGACGCCTCGGGTTGGCGCGGCGTTGCGGTCTCAGTGTACCATGACATACTTACGGACGGACATTCGTCAGCAGCTACTCACGGACAGGCTGAGCGAGTTTACGAGACGCGAGGAGCTTTATAGTTCAAGAGCAAGACTATAGCAACCGAATATTCGCAGTGACTTGGCACTGGATGGGATCCTAAAGTGGCAATTTCCTCATAAGCGGCGATGACTTCTCACGCTTATTAATCAGGGTCATTTGAAGGCAGGAACTAAAACGTTTAAGGACCTCGTCGTAAACAGAAGGAATCGACAGATTTGTAAAGTAGCTCCATCACTGGCGAAGAGGCGCCTGCGCAGCCGGCATGGTCCATGTGCGAGGAGAACGCTCGCAGTCTCAAAATATCATTTAGCTACTGGCTGTGCTGCCAACCTTTTTCGAAGAGCCGAGTTATGACCGGCTCCTTGGGAGAGGGAGAGGCCTATATGGGAGACGCCTTCGCCCTGCAGTGGGTATAGTCAGGCTGATGATGATGATGATGACCGTCAGGTTAGCAAGTCTGCTTAAGTTTCTAACATCTTGCGTAGAGACCGGAAAGCACCGCAGAGAGAAAGAGAGAGAGAGAGAGCGTGTGTGTGTGTGTGTGTGTATGTGTCTTCTATACACATACACAACCAATTAAATGCAAAGCACACGCTGGGCGCCTTACAATTCGTTACATTTTCACGGGCTCCGCGCGAAAGGCTCCTGCGAAACGCGAAAGACATCCGAGAAAGAGAGGCAGAGAAACAGAATCACGGAATATCAGGGATGTTAACTAGGCGATTCCCAGTAGGCTACGGTACAGGTGCAGAGTGGGATAAACGGAGAAAAAGGAAAGAAAGCGAAAAATGACTGAGGAAATCGTGGCATGAAGTTAGGACGACGACCGTGCGCGTATCCCTTACTGTCGAAACGGTCAAATACAAAGCAATAAAGGGAGGTTATTTTCTGGCATCCTCGAGGCACTGCAGATGCAGTTATGTGATGTTAAGAAGATAGTGAGAGACCGGAAAGCGTGGCATGATATGGTCCATAGGGTCACGAAGAGTCGGACACGACTGAACGCCTGAACAGAACTGATTTTCTGGCTGCATTAAAAAAGAAATCAACTTAAAAAGTCAATTAATATCATTTTATAGAACGTATCGCCATAACGGGCTCTGAAGCACTTATTTTCGTTTTCTAAAAAATAAGCAAAAGGTTAGCCTGCGTGCATATCTGAGCAAACCTTTACATGAAACATATCACATGTGCCAAGCAAACATTTGCCATGTGCATGGCACATGCATTCCTTTCTTCATAATCATTATCATCAGCCTGACTATACCCACTGCAGGGCGAAGGTCTCTCCCATATTTCTCCACTTAACCCGGTTCTGTGCTAGTTGCATCCACTTGACCCCTGCGAACTTCTTATCATCCGCCCACCTCACTTTGTGCCGCCCCCTGCTACGCTTTCGTTCCCTTGGAATCCAGTTTGTTAACCTCAGCGACCATCGGTTATCCTCTCTTCGCACTAAATGTCCTGCCCATGTCCATTTCTTCTTCTCAATTTCCACTAGAATGTCGGTAACTTTAGTTATTTCTCTGACCCACTCTGCACGCTTCCTATCTCTTAATGTTACGCCTACCATTTTTCGCTCCATAGCCCTCTCGGTTGTCCTCAACTTAAGTAGAACTCTCTTGGTTAGCCTCCACGTTTCAGCCTCATAGGTGAGTACAGGCAAGATGTAACTGTTGTATACTTTCCTCTTGAGCGATACCGGTAAGCTGCTAGTCATAATCTGCGAGTGCTTGCCAAATGCGCTCCATCCCAGTCTTATTCTTCTTGTTATTTCCTTTTCATGGTCCGGATCTGCGGTTACTACCTATCCTAAGTAGACATATTCGCCTACTACTTCCAGTACTTAGCTACCTAATGTAAACTGCTGTTAATTCCCGAGGCTGTTGAACATTACCTTAGTCTTCTGCATATTCATTTTCAAGCTACCTTTCTACTTTTCCTGTCTAGGTCATCAATCATTATTTGCAGTTCATCCCCCGAGTTGCTTAGCAAGGCAATGTCATCAGCAAATCGCAGATTACTGAGGTATTCTCCATCTACCCTTATCCCTAACTGCTCTCATTCCAAGTCTCTGAATACTTCCTCTAAGCAAGCTGTGAATAGTATTGGGGAGATTGTTTCTCCTTGCCTAACACCTTTCTTCATCAGAATTTTGTTATTTTCTTTATGCAGAACTATGGTTGCTGTGCAGCCACTATATATATATATATATATACATATATATATATATATATATATATATATATATATATATATATATATATATATATATATATATATATATATATATATATATATATATATATATATATATATATATATATATATATATATATATATATATATATATATATATCTTCCGGCACTTTCACGTACGGCTCGTCTACCCCCTGATTTCGCAATGTCTGCATCACCGCCGAGGTTTCAACTGAGTCAAATGCTTTTTCGTAATCAATGAATGCTATATATAAGGACTGGTTATATTCCGAGCATTTTTCTATCACCTGAGTGATGGTATGGATATGATCGATAGTAGAGTACCGTCTCCGAAACCCTGCTTGATCCTTTGCTTGATTGCAGTCTAAGGTTGTCCTGATTCTATTAGCGATTACCTTAGTAAATACCTTATATGTAACAGACAGTAAGCTGATTGGTCAGTAATTTTAAGGTCCTTAGAGTCCCCTTTCTAATGAATGAGGATAATGTTTGCATTCTTCCATGGTTCCGGTACCGTCGATGACACCAGACACTGCGTATACAGGGTGGCCAGTTTTTCTAGCACGATATCCCCCCCCCCGTCCTTCAGCAAATCTGTAGTTATCTGATCCTCTCCAGCTGATTTCCCCCTTTTCATAGTTCCTAATGCTTTCTTGACCTCATCCTTCGTCACTGATGGAACGTCTGACTCTTTTTCCCTACCGCAAATCGCATTACGGTCCTGACTACTTTGGCTACTGTAGAGATCTGTATAGAACTCCTCGGCTACTTTGACTATCATGTCCATATTCGTGATGACGTTGCCGGCCTTGTCCCTTATCGCATACAGTCCTTTATTTAAAAAACATTGTCAGTAATTTTGCTTGCGTTTTTCATCGTGGGAAGGCTCATTTCACTGACATTGAAGTGAATGCATAGTGCTAGACAAAAAAAAAAAAAAAAATAGTTGTGGTTTAACTCTGGTTAACCCTAGTTGAATTGCGATAGCAACGGCGGAAGCTTCTTTTACCTGCTACATTATTCCCCTATCACGCCCTATTAGTGTAAGGTGCTACATTATTAAGGGCACTTAACCTCATCCTGTAAGATTACGACGCGAGAGCGTAAACTACCAGCTCACATAATATTTATTTATTTATTTATTTATTTATTTATTTATTTATTTATTTATTTATTTATTTATTTATTTATTTATTTATTTATTTATTTATTTATTTATTTATTTATTTATTTATTTATTTGAGGAAAACTACCAGCCTTCAAAAATTTCTTAGGCAAGAGTGAAGCATAGAGTATAAAAGGAAAAAGTACACAGCAGAAAAACACGTCGCAAGGCGTGAATCATGCAGGCAGTAAGACATAATCAGCCCGTTTACATAGACAGCCTGCAACAAAAAAGTGTACTGAAGGATATGTGCATACATGCGCACACTGTTACTACAGCAAACGCGACGGCCAGACAGAGAAAGGGGAAGTGAAAAGAAGGAAAAGAAAATGAAGAAAAACAGACATGTGAACCATCCAAATCGCTACGAGCAAACAGTAGCACCTTACGCCAAGTGGCTGAGAATGTTATTTCAAATTTCTTACAAAGCATTGCGGTAGTCAGCCATTCCACTGTTTCAACGGGAAGCGGTTCCAGTAACGTTGGCAGGAAGTGCGTTCTACTCGCTAACTTGTGCTGGGGAAAAAGAGCTCTTAAAGGCGCCGTTTTAGAACTACATTATTCAATTTTTTTTTTTAATGGTTTCTACGCGTGGTCCGCCGAATAACTGGTTCGATGCAAATATTGTTGTTTATGCAAAGCTTATCACAATAAATGAGATGCATGCACTTGAGTCGTTCATGACAGTGTCGTAACTGCAAAGGATCTAACCAAGCTTTTTTCACAAGTGCTGCTGCTGAATTTCCATAGCTTTATGGGATACAAATCTAGGTGATTTTTTTCTGAATATTTTCGAGTTTGTTAATATTTTTCTTAGTATATGGATCCCATAGCGCCTAAGCATATTCAAGAACTGGCCTTATAAAACTTTTGAAAGCGAAAAGTTTTATTAAGTGAACTGGCCTAAGGTTCTTCTCAAGTAACCAAGTTTTCGCATGGCCTTTTTTTTTTTTTTTTTTTTTTTCAGCTAAATGCCTGTATTCATTGTACCAGAGATTAAAAGGTAATATTACCCCTAAATATTTGTTATCGCAGGCGTATGTCAAGAAGAGGCGGTTAATGGGATACGGAAAAGTGATTGGTTTCCTTTTGCGTGTTATTGTCATTGCTACTGATTTATCACTGTTTATTTTCATCTTCCACGATTTGGAACAATTTACTATTTAAGCTAGCGACCGATTTAATAGTGTTCGATCACTCGGATAATTAATTTCTTGATAAATGATACAGTCATATGCAATAAGTTTTATTTTCACAGGGACTTTGTTGGCAATAACATTAATGAATACTAAGAAGAAAAATAAAGAGGCCGAGGAACACAACCCTGTGGAACGCCCAACCGGACCGGTCAAAAGTTTCTGTTTCGTTTAAGTTCATTTTTGTTCATGACAAGTGAATACAAGCAGATGGAATGTTCCGTCCTGACCCCTTTATACATGCCATTGGGCGTCGTCTGGATATGTGGTGGGTCAAGAGGGCTAGTTGTATAATTTTCTTTCTGAATGACCGAAGCGTTTTTTACTGTTTACGCTGGCTGTAAGACGGTCTAGTCCCCGACGAGGACTATTTTCACTAGCCCGATGGAACTTCACACTTCGGGAACGCAGACTTAACAAATGATGCTGCATACTGTGATATAGAGAGCATTCATTCTGCATCTCTTACCATAAGCGCCGCGGGCGCTCAATGAAAGGGGAATAACGCACGTCACTTCCAGCAAAGGCGCCGCATAAAGCTTTGATGAAGTCTCAGGTGTCAAAAAACTTGCCTGAATGTCCTGAATATGAACGTTCGGGACATCGTTCTAGTTTTTCTCGTAAACACCTTGGATCCTTGTTGTCGGGCAACATCAGGTATACATGCAGCCTTAGCGCGCCTTATTCCTTCCTTAATGGGAGTTGATTTGTATAATTGAGTAATTGATTGATTGATTGATTGATTGATTGATTGATTGATTGATTGATTGATTGATTGATTGATTGATTGATTGATTGATATCAAGATACTGCAGGCCTTAGTGCAGGCCTAAGTAGGAAGGGCGTAGAACAAAGCAATCACCTTAAATTTCTATGCAGAAAAAGATACAACACAGAGCAGAGTTTGGCGAGAACAAAGAAGCCATAATAGTAATAATAAAATAGCGTCCGACAAACTAACCAAACAGATGTTCTGGTGCCTGACAGGAATTATCAGTTTAAGAAGTGATTCTGGAAGCAAATAGCAATCGAAGATAATTCTGGGAAAGAAACGGAATTTGAACGAATTTGTTCTAGCAAAGATTGTCTATAGCGTGTGGTCTTATAGCGTGTCGTGTTTGTCTGGTAGTTGAAGTCAGAATATAATTAGGTAACGAAATAGTAAATTCGTGAAGAGAATTTTACAAAGGCAGAAATTTTGTCTCATTTTTGGTAGACTTAAAGAAGCGCGATTTTACTTTCAGCTGTGCGTTGCAGGATACTCAAATCTGCTGTAAAGATAAATCTGACAGGTTTTCTCTGAATGAGTTCCAGACATTTATACCATTTTGTGCACGGATCTCAAATTACCAAACCATACTTGACCTTGGTCCGGAGGAAGATGTTACATGAGCTTAATGTTCAAGAGTGACTACCTTTTCGTTTTTTAAGAAACACAATGTTGCAAAAGGCTGGAGACGTGAACGTTGACACTTCACGTTGATGGCAGCGCCAACGTGATGCATAAGCAGGGAAACTTCTCTATAGCAGTTAACTTACGAAAATGCGGCGAAAGTATCGAAAGTATCGGACATAAAACACATGAGAAACATGAAAAACGGTGTTAAGGTGTAGGCGACGCCAGCTCTCGGTGCGATGAGGGGCTGAGTGGCAAGATTGAGACTTATAGGGAGGAAGAAGACGACTTCAATAGCTACTAGTGACACTTAAGCCTTCGTTCACGCTGCCGTCCGGAATAAGACCACAGTCCGGTGCCCTCGGGCGTCATTTCCTACAAGACGGCGGCAGGGAGCGCGTGGGCGTGCGTAGCGAAACGGAAGTGCTCGACGGAGAGGAAGGGCCGCGGGGGAGAAGGGTGGAGTGGAGACGGCAGCTAGGGAAGCAGCGATGTGCGGCAGCACGCATGCAAGACAACGACCAGCGCCGATCTCGGCTTGCGTGAGAAAGCGCAGGAAGCTCGCAATTAGACGGTTCCTGCTCTTCGATCGGCCGCGCGAGAGCGGAAAAGGCATCGCCCGGTCGGAACGGCCGCCTTAAGATGCGTAGTGAGGCAGCTGAGGGTAGCCAGGCGAATATTGCCCCTGTAGCTGGACACACGTTTCAGCTCGCCTTATGCAACCAATCAGTCCATGGGTTTTGTTTCCGAAAAGAACTTTCCAGAGCATTACTCATTCATTGTACCTGGTGAAGGTAATATCTGCGATAACAATATTATTGAGTGTAGCCATAGCTGCAACGATTGCAGCAACCTAGATTAGCTTAGAATGTCTGAAGATCTATATAACATTGTTAGTGGTTGGAGTTTTCGATTGGAAATAGACCAAAAAAAAGTGATAGACATACGCCAGATCTATTTTGTGAACTTGGGCTTTAACCAAAAAGGTTATTATACTTTAGACATGTACCATAGTACGCTGGCTATTTCGTACTAGATACAGTTACTCAGAAGAACGAACTAACGAAATGCGCAAGCAGAAAGCGCGGTGGGACAAACAGGTCGGTGGATTAAGTAGGGCAGCTGAAGTGTACGCTTTGAGCTAGGTATTAGTCGGCTACTTTAGCCAAGACCAGGTGCAGCCGAAAAGCTTCACTACTTTGTCAGCTTCGGCTATTAGAGTACGCATTTTGGTCACGGACTTGCATCATCATGTGAGATTTAGTATTTGGTTAAGGAGTTTCTGCACGGCATGTGATAACGCTTGTCACCGTCAACTCAAAACATTACACAAGAGTCCCCAAAATGAGCCATGATCTGGCTTCCGTAACTGTATACACAAGCTCTTACATCATTGTCGTCTTCATGTGGACTATATATACGGCATCGGGGACCATTAGGTTCCCTCTTGATTTTGGGCATGTCATTTGTTTTTCTTTGTTTGCAATTCGGAATTATGTTCTTGCGACGCGTTTGCTGCTTGCACAGTTCATCCCATAAGTGAAGTAGGGAGTAGCGTGTCGCAAGCAACAATTACACTTGCATTGATCGGTTCAAGATAAAGCCATTTCGACGTGAATGTAGCAATAAAGAAAGGCTTGGTTCCGTGTGCCTAAGTCAGACATGTGCATATATGCGTTTGCTGCCGTCTTGGTCTTTCTTGCTTGTTTTTAGAACTGATATACTTCCGCATTTCGACGATGTTTGTCCTCTTCACCAGCATATGTCTCTGGCATGAAGCACTTTGACGGGGACATAGCCGGGCGCTGATTGGTCGGCGGTCTGCGTGACGTCACGAGATCACGTGCCATGACCGTATTACTAGGACCCGCCAACTTGGGCAGCACCTATTGAGGCGGGAATACCGAGACCGACACGCTGCTCAATTGACACGCAGTCACATTCGTACGGCTTGTTTGAGACAGGATGGTATATCAATGTCGGGTGGTCTTTCTCATAATTCGGTAGATTACGGCTGTATTTTGATGAGTGTGCGCGATCCAAAACCGAAATTGAAGTGAAAACTGAAGTGCTTGATGCACCTTTCGCATTCAGCCTAGCCGTGCAAAATTGATCGTCATTCCTTTTCTTTTCAACAATTCTTTAAACTAAATTTCTATTCACATTCTTTACAAAAGCCCGACCACATGATCGTCATGCTGTTACATGTTTTTGCGACGACAGCATTTCATATACGGACCTATACACTCGTATACTGAAAGTGCTGCCACGCTTCGTTAATTACTTCCGTATAACCGGCGCTTAGCAACATACATTCCTAGTAAATAATATGCAGTTTTTATGCAGGCAAGGGTGCCATGTAAATCACAGAAAAAAGTCCTTACAATTCTTCAGTAAATTAATGAATGAATAAAGCCTTTATTTGAAAGGGTGGCTCTCGGCGGCTGCTTTGGCAATTAGGGAATTAGGAGGGATGGGCGTGTGGCTTCTCGGTTCTTCTCGAACACAGACTCAGTATGAACACTTCGGAGTCACATTCACAAACACCGAATTTAAACATTTTCTCTTCCGAGTTCCGTAAAGAGCACGTTTAAATACGAAAACCTCACCTCCTGTATTGCCTATGCATAATATTCTTTAATTGTAGAGAAAATTGAATTTGCATATGTTGTTTGTGCCCATTTAATAAACGAAATATTAACAGTCTCGAAAAGGTGCAAAAGGAAGCTTTATGCATTATGTACTCCAATTTTTCCCCGCATTCACTCTCAGAACTAATGCAGGCTAATAGTGTTCAGTGCCTCGAAGAGCAAAGAAAAAACTTACTTTTGCAATTTCTTTGCTTCCTCCGGAGTCACAATTTAGAAATAAACCCCTGTCCCTATCTGTCGCTAATCAATGTCGAAGCATACTTGCCACCATCATTTTAATTCATTAACGCCGTACTTTCCACGCACAGTAGAATTGAAGTTTTCTTTTTTTTCCTCCACAGTAACCTACTGCAGTGATTCTTCATCGCATTTCGTCACGAGTTGTTGTTTCGTTAACTTCATTATATCTGATTTGTTTTCTTTATTCCCACCTTGTTTGCACCTGTAAAAGGTTCGCAGCACTGAATAAATAAAACGCACTGTGTCCTGGGCGGAACACTAGGCAAATCGCGGATGTGTGCAAAAAATAAAAATAATAATATATATGCACACAAGCTGTGCTGAACCTGCACGTGCAGTTAAGTGCCTCTAAAGCTGTAAGAATGCAGAGTGGCAGTAACAGCGGCCTATGGTTGGTAATGCGGTCGAGCCTCCGTAACTGCCTCATTCAGCTATCATAACGGCAACATCCCTGCATAGCAGGCTGAGACGTGAGCCGTGATGAGGCTGTTACGATGCTCTTTTTTTTTTTTGCTATGTTTATTGCCTCGACGCATAAAAGGAATGTTATGAAGTATGAAGGGTATGGTCAAATAAATGAAAAAAAGGTTGGCTGATGTAATGAAGTCTACAGACATGAAGGCTGATGCGGTCCCTGCGTCCAAATGGCATATGACGACGGATTATGCTCTTCGTTCACTTTGTCTTCACTTCATTCGGAATTCAATTTCTGTTCTCACAACAAGGCGCTGTATACTGTTGCACTACAACGCTAATTTCACGGCAAAAGTTGTCACGTGTCACCACTGAATAGGAACTGACATATAAAAAGAAATTACTACTCGACGAGCAGCTTCGTGAGCAGCCCACGTTTAACATGTGCCGCCCGTTGCCCTCGCAGTGCTGCATTCGGAGTTTTATTGAATGACGTATACGGTGTCTTAGTTTTTTTTTTTTTCTTTTGGCTGACGAACTGTAGCAGCCTGGGGAAAAAATTACTGCATTGATTAAAGGCTATCAAAATCATCATCGATTGAAAGAGCGCATCTAGAATACGAGCCTTCCATGATTCGTATACAGTTAACAAAGTAATGCTGTAGGTGGGGCTAACTGAAAACATTGAAAAATAATGAGGCTCTGACAGCACCGCTTACGCATAACAGACTTGGCCGAGTGATAAACGTGATGATTACGTCATCTCAGGAAAATGCACTTTGGGTCATCACAGAGTGCAAAAATAAACCTTATGGAGGAAGCAACAACCCGCAGTCAGCGGAGGGGTATGAGGACGCTCTCTTTATCTCGCCGAGAAGCAACCGGTAGAAATGGGATGTACAAAAAATAGAATCGGGATGCAGTGAATGCGTTACGAAAGTTTGGACGGAAATGATTGTAACGTAGAATTTTGAAAGGGATCCTCATATATTAAGCCTCTTTAGAATGCGAAGAGCTCTTGCTTTGTCTGATTAGTACTACGTATCCACACAACGGGACGTTGGTCGGCGTCTCTCAGAAAGGTTGCCCTAACAGGAGCAGTGATCTGGGGTCGTCTCTTTCAAGCAAGGTTTGTGGGCATCGGCCTTCCTCTACTACTTGAGACCTGTGCTTTCACTTGCTCCGAAGCCGCTTCAGCTCCTACCTGAAGGTAACTGTTCACACGCGGGAATCGTTCCACGTTGTACTGACCTGGCATAGGCAGTGGGATTGTCAAAATTTCGAGAACAACCTAGCCTCATGATAGCAGTCACTCTTACTCCATTACTTCCCCTATCTCGCATCTACTTGGGTACGGGAGCCATTTCGTAAATTCCTCACTGAAAAGACAATGAGGTTTGGCGAGTCACTATTAGGAGGACCTCTTTTGCAGTCTAGGGCTTGGTCCACGTGGGATTTTCATTGCTACAGGGGCGGATTTAAGGGAGTGGAAAAAACGTCAGTCTCCCCTGCTCAAGTGAGAAATTTTACATAGGAAACCTAAGATGAACCCCATTTCACTGAAGAAATGGCAAACAAGAAAGACGAAGAAATACATAGCCTAAATGAGACCCCCCCTCCCTTCTCTCCCCTTCGACCAACTGCTTCCTCAAATACCGACCCACAAATCCGCCCCTGCCTTATTAGTGCTCACTTAGTACTCACCACCGTGTGCCGTTTGCAAGTTTCGGGGTTCACTGCCCCTCGTTTATCACACTAGGAAGGTATTTTCGGTCGGGTGTAGCCAAAGGTGGGTTACCCAGAACGCAGGTTTGGATGGGCCGGCCGGATGCCCCCGCAAGGTACTGAGCTCTTTGAAACCTTAAATCAACATGAAATGTTCGGAAGCGTCCAGCTGCCATGTCGTAGGTATGCCCGAATGTCTTCAAGTCCGCGTCTCATGGAAAGCGCTTTCACCGAGCAATCAAACCAGGTGTGAGCCATTGGGAGTTTCTTTCGGCGTCCTACAGCTGTCTCACTGATTTTTGTCACAAGCAAAAAAATAATAATAATAATAAATAAAATTAGATGGTCAGTTGCGACCTTTCTTATATAACGTTTTTTTTTTTTTTTTTTTTCTGGCCACCAAGCTTGTCTTCCCAAAGGGCGTCGGTGAAGACTTCTTTATGCATAACGTTTTTTTTTTTTTTTTCCACCAAAGCGTTGCTTTTTCCTGAGTGGACGAGAAACCAAACCCCTAATTCCCATACCCTTGTCTGCTCCGCACAGCAGACAGAACGGTTACCTATCGATTTGACTGCTAGTACACGGAGCTTTTGGAACGGCAGCTCTTATCCCATTTATTCTATGAAATTGCTTATTGCCTTAGCCTTCCTCCAATCCTCCGCAGCCGATTTCCAGCGGACGTGGTGTCCGCGACTGACCGCTGCCGACCCGTCGCGAACACGCAGAAAGATAATGCCGCCTGGTGGATGAAGTCTGTATCCTGGCACAAGCCGCGTCCGCGGCAGGCCGTCCCTCCTCGAGCCCAATGCCGCCTGCCCCTCGCAGCGAACATGGTATTTAACCGCAAGTTGAGAAGAAACGAGCAGAGCGCGGAGAGGCGCTCACTTCCTCCTGCGCGTCTATTGAGTTGCGCCGATGTCCCGTGAGAGCCTTTCATCCCAGAGACCGACCGTTTGTCTTTTCGTCTTCGGAGGAAAACTCACGCTAGCGAGACAACAAATCGAGCTCTTCCTGCCAGGACAGTGCTGGACCAGAAACAGAGAGAGAGAGAGAAAAGAAGAAAAAGATGTGCTGCCGAATACAGGAGCAACGACTACAGGAAAACGGTATAAGGCCAGAGAGGCAAGAAAGAAATAAGAGCGCAAAAGAACGAAGCGCCGACCAGGAGAGACGAAAACAAAACAAAGCCCGCCAAAAGAAAGAGCGGATGAGTCGAGGCAGAGAAGCCGCGAAGGAGTCCGTGAAAGGATCGCGCATCACCGCCAGTGCGTACCCACCGGAGATGCGCTCCCGCTCCGCCGGGCCACACTTCGATTGCTCCAGAAATGCCTTCCCTTCTCTCTTCTTCTGCTGGACGCTGCCAGTGGCCGCAGAAGCAGAGAACAAGAGCTCGTGCTCCTCCATAAACACGTCGGCGGTCAGCCGCCCACCGCCCCTCCCCCTCTCCCCGCTTCCTGTGTCAGGATGCTGATTTTTTTCGGCGTTCCGTCCCTTGAGTGCCGCGTGCACGCACCCTTGGCAGAACGCCGGTGTTTGGCAGTAGCACCTTTTCAACGCAAAGTACCTTCCCCCTTTCTTTCCTCCGTGATGTACTGTTTCGCTTTACGTTTCTCTTCACTGTCCGCACACCTTCTCATCCAAGCGGCACCCAGCGTAACTTTTAAAAACCATTTCTAAAGACACCCACTCTGTGCCGCTCTTCTTTCCCTGTTACTTCTGGACCGCCCCCACATCGCTCTGCCTTTAACAAAAGCTGGAATTCTCGAGCGCCAAGTCGCCGTTTTGACAACTCGTGTCGGCCCATTCATGGCACCCCCGGGTGCCTTTCAGTCCTCTTCCTGCTTGGAGAAGAAAGACCGCTACAGTAAAAGAAATATATAAGAAGGGAAAAAAAGAGCAGCTTCGTTACAATGAGCGCGCGTGGCAATTAACCGACCGCAACCGACGGCGTGCTGGAACGCTGTCCGCCTTCCGCGGGGTTTGTTTGTCTGCCCGGCTAAATCATCGCTGAATAATACAACGGCGACAGTGGTGCACCGTGTTTTCAACTCCCGCTCTTCTTCCTCCACTCGCAGCTAGATGTTTCCGCGACGCGTCCCACGTTTATTGGTCACTAGATGTGCGTCTGCAGCAGTACCATATACAGGAATAAATGAAACCTCTTAGAGAACAATGCTCCGAGGCACGCTTCGTCGATAGGTGCGTTAGGTGCGGACATGTCAGTGCAGTTTATCAATTTCAGAATAACAGAAATACTTCACTTTCATAGTTTCAGGAAGACACCTGATGTCAAGGCACTAAGCTGGAACCTATGCCGGTTAGAATCCGGAATAGCTTGTGCCCTTGACACCTCCCGAGCGCAGAAAGCAAATGACACGCCGCCTGTATGTAAAAAGCCCATATAATTATACAAAAGCGTTAAGCTCGCTGCCGCATGCGTGTTCCACCCTGTTCTAAAGGAGGAGAGCTGCTGGTATCAACATCGAAATTTTCAGCATGATTTCACTCGCGAACTTCTTCAAGTGCTTGAACCGCTAGTTTATTTCGTTAACAATGGCGTGTCTTAATCATCATTATTATTATCAACAGCAGCCAAGCTGATACGAGTTGTGAGGTGCGTTGCGAAGATAAAGCAAATAATCACGGGGAAAATCGTCTACAACATACTACCGGGTCTTAATTTTTTGCAGTATACTTGCCTCTTTCACGGCAGCCGCCGTATACTCTGACACTATTTATTTAGTCTTTTTTTTTTTTGTGCTGCGACATCTCTGATTGCGGTGCATCATCGCGAGGCCAGCGCGAGTGGCGTATGTGCACAGTGTCAGCGCAGAACGAGATAACCCCGAAAGTCAAACAGGGCACTGTGATAGCTAATGTGCCAACATAGACTGGCTGTGGCACACATAATGCTGCGGCCGGTTTCAAGAACTTTTGAACAAGTTTACCGCATCAGTCATTACATATTCGCTTCAAACAAAACGATTACGACTGCATCTACGTTGAATCGAGCAGACGATCGATGTATTTACTCAAAACTTGTAGAAGCTACCAGTGATCTGAAAAGGACTAATTAATGTCACTACAACCACCACGAGACCCGGCACGTCGCTAGTCGTGCGCACATAAAGCCTCGTTAAATTTTTAGTTCGGTTGCACTGCAGTTCACGTTCAGTGGGATAAAACGTACGTCACGAAGCAGAATAGAGACGTGGTCACGTGATTGTGCACTACAATCAAAGATGGTTAAACACGAATAAATTATTCGAATGAGCTACGTGAACTGCAATGAAGCAAGTAATTAAGCAAGTAAAGGGGAGGCCCTTGGAACTAAAGTAGCCGCAGCAGATGACATTGCCATCATCATTTCCTTGATCTGCGCAAACGCACCTCACCATAGGTCACCGATCATGAGTTGCGCACATTACAGGCCCTTCCGAAGTCCGTTTTTTGCCTCTTTTTTTTTATATATTTGAGTTATAATAGTATGAAGACGCTGATTTCTTCTTGGCTCTTGATGTTATCATCATAATCATCACACCATCACAATCAGCCTAACTACGCACACGATAGGGCTGAGCTCGGTCCTATATCTATCCAAAAAACCCAGCTGGCACGTGATACTGTTCCATCCGCGACCACCCTTTCCCCGCCAACTTTCTAAACTCATGCGCCCACGTGAGCTTATGTCGCCGTATCTGTTCTTACCCTCAGCGAGGAATCCACTCCGTAGGACCATCGATTAGCTTGCCTTAAAGCATCGCATGCTCTGCCCATGCCCATTTCTTCTCGCTTTTCAACTAGGATATCATTTATTCGCATTTATTTCTTGACCTACACTGCGCACTTCGTGGCTCTTTAAGTTACTATATAATTTTGTTCTTCACAGCTCGATGCGCTGCCCTGAATTTAATTTGGAACCTTTGTGGGGGTGTTAACATTTCTTCCCAATAGTTCAGTGCCGGTACCATATATACAGCTGTTTCATATATTTTGCTTGAAATGATGCTGATGAAGTGACATTCTGAAGTGAGGGGACCTGCCTAATGCACTCCACCCCAACTTTATTATTCTAGTCACGCCATTTTCGTAATATGCGGCTACTAGCTCTACTAAGCATGCGTATTCCGCCACTACTTGAAACGCTATTCCCCTGCGTTATACAATGCTATTTCGTTTCGAAAATGATGGAGATTACTTTAGTTTTCTGTATAACATTGTTTACAAGCACCTTTCTGTTTTTGTTTTTCTTGTTCTCGGAGAGAAAGAATGAGAGTATAGAGTCACTGTTCCCGACTGCGCGCCCAGGCCATGTGTTCACGTTTGAACTCCCGAGCAACTCCAGATACAGTATCTGAATATATGGCTGCTGCTTAGGAAACAGCGCACATGTAGTTTTATAGGACACTAGAAGCCAAAGGCCTCCCCAAGCTGGTCAAAAAGGGGTTCGCAATTTCATGTTTTCGGCATGCACTGAATCAGTTCCGTCCGCGCCTGGTGAGATAGTGTGTCAATCTACATATGGAGAGATTGAGCAGAAGTGGATACCTCAAGAGGCTCTTGGTGTCCACAGCTGAAAGCTGTCGAAGAGGAAGCGACCTCGAGCAAGAGAGTCCAAGATTGAGCTGAGGAGACCTTATGTTATTTTGCCCTACATACACAGCATTTCACATCGGTTCAAGAAAAATGCCAGCCGATTTGAAGTTAGTGTAGTGCTGTCTGTACCGAAAAGGTAAAAAGACTGTACAGTCAGGTCAATGTAAGTAGTGAGCACAAGGAAGACTGCTGTGTGCGGCTAAGGAAGGATTTGTGAACTGCTGCGAGGGAGTGGTAGCGGTAGTGGGAGGGCAGCGGTTTTTCTGGCTCAATCATCCCACTCTCATTCGAATGGTCTTCTGTAACCTGATCCCTATGAGTTACATAACACCTTTAGCACTGCATGTATCGATTTATTTAATTCCTCTTTTACTACCTGCACCACAAATGCCTCTGTTATTATCGCCCTGATTTCTGCGGTATAGATCTGCGCGGAAGTCCTAACCAGATATATCTCATACAGGGTATCCCAGGTAATTTGAGCCATGGAATAAAGAATAAAACAGTTGAGACAAGCCAGGGAAACCAGTGGCATACAGCCGCCAGCCGTCTTGTGCACCACAAGTATTTTCTGTTTCACAATTTGGAGAGATAACTAGGGTAATTTTTTTTTAATTTATGAAATATTCACCTAAAAGCTCAAGAGCGCCTTCAGAAACCCCGATTCCATTATTTGCAATCAATCAAGCCTTAAGTGTATCTTTTTTTTTTTTTCGAAGCTTAAAAGAAAGCCCGCAAGATACAAATAAAATCACGTGACTAGCGCATACGCGCGCCCCGGCAGTGGTGTTCTCAATCACAAATTGAGATCAATATTCATTTATGTCGGAAACGTGGCTGCATTCTGATATACGTAACTGTGAAATATGCCTACTCGGGTACTACATAATGAACGATTGAAACGATCAAGAGAAGGGTGTTAGCCATTTTTTTTTTATAATAGAACAAAGTGTTCTAGACAAATGATCTAGACAGGATCGCAGAAAGGTAGGCCTAAAGATTAATATGCAGAAGAAGGTGATGTTGATCAGCCTGGGAAAGAAACAGCAGTTTAAAACAGGTTTTAAAGTAGGTAGCGAAGCGCTGGATGTAATAGGCGAATATGTCTGTCTATTTAGGACAGGCAATAACCGCTGATGTGATCGGAGTTCGGGGTCTAAGCTTCACCGCAGACTGATCACGAGTATACGAGACATCGAGGCCGGAGCGGCCAGGGAGGAGATCGAAGAAAGAGGTTTATGCACACTTTCTAAATAGTGAAGTATGTACAGGGTGAGGGAAGAGAACAGAGCTGAGCTCAGCTCCTGGTGGATACAAGCACCCCTTAAATACTGCTTGTTGTCCCCAGCTAGGGTACTGAGGAAGAGTTCCTGTCGGGTAGTCCAATCAAAGAGACACTTGCGAGTATTCGAGGTGCCGCCCATTGCCAACGGTGGTGCTTGGAACTTCGCACACCTTCATTGGCGAGTGTAAACTTCCTTGGTGGCGATAGCGATCTTGCGATGGAGCACCAAGTTAATACAGTCCGGGATGTCCGAGAAGTCCGCCCCTGGCAAAAGTGACTTTCCCGCGGAACTTACATCTCGGAATGTCGCGATGGATGGATGGACTAAACTTTAATGTCCAACAGATAAGGTGATCTACCCACCCCCCGACACGCAGGTCAAGGGGCGGGTGCCGCCGCCTCAGAGGCAGGCCGGGAGGTATTGGGTCCCAGCAGCCTCTTCAGCCAGTTGGACGAGTAGGAGCTGGAGCTCAGGGTCCGAGCTGCGCAGCAGGGTCTCCCAGGTGTCTCTACAGCCTATATTGTTCGTCCTCCTGGGAGAATACGGGCATTCCCATATTATGTGGTCGAGGGTCCCTCTCGCCCTTCGTCATCAACAGAGTAAAGTTCCTCGTGGTCACCCCTGCGAGCGTCAATCGGGTAATCATACATATTGCTCCATATCCTTCCGACCCGGCAAGTAGGTTGACCGCCAGCCTGCAATGGCGATGGAACCCGCCGTTGTCGCTGCGGACTGGGCGTCTTCGATGGCGGCTGCTCGCCAGACCTGCTTGGTATGGTGCACGGTTCCTGTGTTCCAGCTGCGTGAATCTCGGTTGGGACCCAGTCAAACTAGGAGATTAAGATTGGGATGGAGCGCTTTTAAGGTATTCACATGTCTGGCAGCTTACCGGTGTCATTCAAGAGGAAAGTGTATAACAGTTATTTCCTACTGGTACTCACCTATGGAGCTGAAGCATAGAGGTTAGCGAAAAGGGTTCTACTTAAGCTGATGACAACGCAGAGGGCTATGGAACGGAAATGGTAGGGGTAACGTTAAGCGATAGGAATCGTGCAGAGTAGGTCAAAGAAGTAACGCAGTTACTGACATTCTAGTGGAAATTAAGAAGAAGAAATGGGCATGGGCAGGACATGTAGTGCATAACTGATGGTCCTTAAGAGTAATCACTTGGATTCCACGGGAAGCAAAGCGTAGCAAGGGACGGCAGAAAATTAGGTGGGTGGATGAGGTTAAGAAGTTTGCAGGTGTCAAGTGGATGCATCAACACCAGGACCGGGTTAATTTGAGGAAAATGGGAGAGGCCTTCACCCTACAGTTGATATAGTCCAGCTGATCTGTGTGATGCAAAAATAATTGTAGCGGGAGATTTCAATGTTGCTGACGTTAAATGGGAGGAGTTGATGCCCGGGGAACATGAACGTGAAATGTCGCTGGCACTCATTGATTTATATTATTCTCACGGCTTCAAACAGATAGTACACGATTACACGAGTGTACCGGGCATCAGCAGCGCATATTACTTGAGCTCATATTAAGGCGAAATCTTGTAATGCCTCATACTCACGTCCGGCGTCCTTTCCCTCTACAGCTGTCAATCATTCTGAAAGCCACACCACACACGTGAGAAACGTATCTTAGTTCTCCAATTGTCTAACGTCATGGTAGCGCGGTTGCCATGGAGACCACCACCACTAGTTAGTGGTAGATAGTGACCGATAATGATAGTTAGTGGTAGTTAGTGATAGTTACAGTGATGATGATGATGATGATGATGATGATGATGATGACAGAGATGACTGAATACGACTTCATCATCTGGTGACGTCACGACTTGCCATGACGTCACCAGGCGATTCATGCATAGACGAAGCTGACCCCACCGGGCGTCCGATCCAGGCGTCCGTGCGGCTCCTTTCATTTGGCGCTTGCTCTAACGCCGCACCACACAGCATACAGAAGCAGACACAGTACAGCAGGCATCAGCGGCGTTTCAAATTGGTTCACCGGAAGTAAAAGGCACGGTATCTGTCACAATTCTCCGTGGAGACCTTAACCGAGCCGTAAGGAAAAGGAGGAAGGTGGGGGTGAAAAAAGGAAAAAAAAAAAGATGCCGTAGTGGAGGGCTTCGGACCACCACGCAGTAGACATTTTCGCCTCATCGCACTTTAGTGGTCGAAAGTGCCCCTATTTTTTGTCAGCGAAAGTGTTGCGTCCCGTCCAAGCATCGTGGTATTGCTGTCAGGGATCTCCAATCATTCTATCCTTAGCACGACGATGGGCTAATCGTTTCAAAGAGAAAAAAAAGCTCTTTCAAGATATCGGGACCTTATTATGTTTGGTGACGCGACTATTCCTGAAACATTACACCTACGATACCGAAAAATCGTTACACTAAGTGAAAACCCGTCGGTAACTGTTAATGAACTCTGGTTACAACTTAGAAATATGGTTGAAAATTGTATTAACCAGTATGTACCTCTAAACCCTAAAAGAAGGAGCAAGAACAACCATTGGATAATGGGGAAAGTCATTCACGTATAGAGGAAACTTAAACAACGCAGGAAAGCTTCAGGCAGGACGCATATTTCATCATTATTGAATCTCTTTGCTTTCTTGAGCACCGAAATGAAGCATGTTATAAAAGACTCGTAACACAATTAATATATTGCTACTCAGCAGAAATACTTGAGGGAATGTCCAGATAAGTATTGGAGAAAGTTAACTCGATCCTTCTAAAGAAAATCAATTTTCTAGGTTACGACAGAGAACAAGCGGTACTCTTACGACCAAACAAGGAATACCGAATTGCGTCTACCGCTATTCTCCAGTTTTTCTGTCAAAGATAATAACCGAAATGTAGAATACCAAGTCACTACTCAACATTTACCACTTGGGGAGGTTGATATGATGACTGAAGGAATATAATGCAGTTACTTAACCTGAAAATAGCCAGATCTATTGGTCCCGATGAAATACCAAATGTTTTTCTTAAAAAATATGCTGAGCGCTTAATATCCCTTACTAATCACTGCCATCTGGCTCACTGCCGAGGGACTGACGAATAAGTAAAATATTTTCCATGGTGAAAAGTGGTGACATGAAAAGTGTGTCCAGTTACAGACCAATTGTACTTGCGTGTGTGTATTTAATTAGAGAACATTGTTTTCAAACGCATCAGAAAGTAACAACTTTCTTAATGTATACGAATGTGAGTATACAAATAGTGATACGTATGCGAATAGTGTTTACCAGCACGGTTTCTGGCAAGGATTTCCAACTGTCA
The DNA here is from genome assembly GCF_055883805.1 of Amblyomma maculatum. NCBI lineage: Eukaryota > Metazoa > Arthropoda > Arachnida > Ixodida > Ixodidae > Amblyomma > Amblyomma maculatum. The sequence continues at coordinate 129,013,476 of NC_139344.1, forward strand.
CACAACTGATTTGAGTTGTGCACAATATCAGTGATGCATTGGACAACCGACATCAAATTGATATATTATTCCTGCACTTAAAAAAAAAAGGCGTTTGATTATGGCAAGTGTATTTGAACTGGAAGAATATAAGCACCTACCTCAGCAATATGCCCACACATTACAGAACACTCCCTTAGCAAACGTCACACAGTATTGCTATATAAGTATCACAATTAATTATAACCTTGACTGGAATACGCACTTAAACAACTTAAAAGGGGAAGCAAATATAAAATTAGGATGCTTAAGACTGTCACTCAGATTTGCCACACCAGAAAAAAAAAAAAAAAAAAAAAAGATTATTCGCTTGCAAAATGATAGTGCGGTCAAGTCGAAATGTGCGTGTCAAGTATGGGATCCTCACACTAAGTTCTAATATGAAAACTAGAACATTGGTAAAGACGTGCACTGCGTTTCATTTTTTCGAAGTACCGAAGGCAGGAACAAATTTTCCAATTGTGTACAGCAGAGCTGACTTCCTACCCTCCCCCACCTCTCCCCCGCCCCCCTCCTAGAGGTCCGAAGGTAGATAAATAGATTGAGTTCGTTTTGCACTATTACAAATAGCATGACACTCACTCACAAACGCCAATACATCGATGAAACTTTCACGTATAATTCACTATTTTTTTTTTTTTGCCTTGTTTCTTAAGGCCTCATATTTGGTTGTAAGAAACGTCTTCTCACACACAATTATGTGTTGCGTATTTTTAGCTGTTTGGTTTCTTCCCGTTTCTAACTAGATTTTAGGAGACCACTTGTTTTGATGCTTTGTTCGCTGTTTTTTTTTTTTTATGTTTTGTTACGTTCCTTTTTCCATATTAGGTTGTATGTAACCACTTCTATCGCGGTGTCATTTGGGCTAATAGTATGCCTAAATAAATAAATAAATAAATGTCTAGTTGATGCGCTCCCAGAGTGAATTTCATAGAATAATTGGGGAACAGATCAAACGAAGTTCAAAAAAATTTACGAATGAAGGTATAACAAAGCTACCACGACGGGAGTATTGGAAATGTTAGGAATGAAGTCTCAGAAACGTATATCGGAAAAATTCTCCTCGGTGCAAATGTGCTTTCGCACTTTTTGTGGCCAGCACAAAATAAGCGCTTATTGCAAAATAGAAAGACAGGGCTTGCACCCGGGATATTATCTGTTTCAGTTTTGGAAAGCCATTCAGGCTGTTATATTGAGCCTCATCTTTTTTCCCTAATGCTGATCGTGTTCTTCTGCCATTTAAGCGGCTAATTTTGGTTATTGAGGTGTTTCTTTTTTTTGTTGTTGTTGTTGTTGTTGTTGAATGTTCAACACATGCCAAAGGAATGAAAAATTGATATTGTTTGCCGGTTTCTCAGTTCTAAATAGTGACGACAATGGTGAAAATGTTGCTTGACATTTTACAGGATTTGTGTTTGCGTTTTGTGAGGTTTAACGTCCCAAAACGACTCAGGCTATGAGAGACGCGGTAGTGGAGGACTCTGAGAAATTTCGACTACCTGGGGTTCTTTAACGTGCGCTGACATTGCACAGCACACGGGTGCCTTGCTTTTCGCCTCCATCGAAAAGCGGCCGCAGAGGATTTAATATACTAGAAAGAAGAAATCTAAGGTTGCAAAAATATGCTACAATACAGTAGTTTGTGATAATGAGAAATATTTGTCGGAACAACATATTTTTCTCTTTCTTTCTCATCAAAAAGTAATGATATGTGCAACTTTTCACTCCCTATGGACACCGTAAAAAAAAAAATGTTTTCTTACGCATCTTATATATTGCACTAATATGATGCAATAGACTGTTCTAACAACCGATATCAAAATTGCGCGTTGTTTATCGTGCCAAAGCATTGTCTCTCTTTCTGGGAATGTCTGCGTTGCAATATATTTGCTGGCTACTCATCGAATAAAGTTAGACGAAGTTAGCATCTGTCCTGCCTTGTCTCTTTCAGTGTTTGCTTTTGTTAGCGCTATATTTTTTTCTGTCTTAAAGTTACACCTTCCAGCAAAAATCAATGTTCTTTTAAATGCCATGCCGAATCTCCACTATCGTCGAAGTCTGCGTCCCAGGAGCAGTGAGTGCGTTTTGGTGGGGAGAGTATATACGCTGTCCTGGAAGAGCCGCGCAGTTGGCTACATTATCTTGATGCTTTTGTGTGCCTACCAGAATTTTGACTCTTGTAATAGTGGGGATTGGCTAGGGCATGGCGAACGCGCATTATGCATCCCAGTGATTTGAGGCATGAGCTGGTTGGGTGATTTCTTTTTGGAAGTTTTTCCATTCAGTAAAGAAAAAAAAAAAAAAGATTCGGTGCGGAGTTGCGGTTGGCACGCCCGGCTGGGGCAAGGAAGGATGGTGGTTGAGTCCTGACGTGGACATGATTCGCTAATTTTTTTGTAATCTGCGTCTAAGACCGATTTTGACCTTGGTCAGGCCTTCAAGGTCACCGCGGCAATGTGAGGCTAAATCCAAATTCGTACCCTTAAAGTAGAGCCTTCACTCTAAAAATGTGGGACAAGTTGGCGGCCCTGTCATGACACTGGTCTCGTGACGCCACACAAATCACTGACACAGAGACGAGCGTGTCCCACGAGTGTCATTGTTGCACATTCTGTAGGCTTCAGACATCACAAGAACATTCAATGCTTGGACTGCAGCCAGCAACGATGGCGCTCGGAATTGAAACTATATCGTCTTTCAACTGCAGTTAAGGCGACTAAGGCATTGCACCTAGACATCTTTTTCTCTGTAAAAACACATAAGCCTGACTCACCGTTCCACGCGATTGTGTCCGAAGCTGGTTAAAAAAGCGCTCGCGTGTGTACCCCTTATTTTGTACTTGTCTTCTTTGCGCTACGCTCCCTAAAATGCCGCTATATCCCTCCGAGAGTTTGCTCCTGAGGCAGGCACTGCCGCCCAAATGTGATCTCCCTGTCCCGACACCCCTTCTCCCGTGAATAGGCCTTCGTGCCAACTCCATTTCATAAAGATCACTCACTCACTCACTCACTCACTCACTCACTCACTCACTCACTCACTCACTCACTCACTCACTCACTCACTCACTCACTCACTCACTCACTCACTCACTCACTCACTCACTCACTCACTCACTCACTCACTCACTCACTCACTCACTCACTCACTCACAAAGGGTGAATGGCTTGCACATATCCACTGGACTTGGCGTGGCGCGCTGCAAAAAAATACTTTTGTGAACAAGAAGGGCAATTTGAGGAGAGAGCTCAGGCCCTTTATCTGCCCTGCCTGTTGCGGGACAGGCACGGATTTAAAGGGTCGGCGCAGAGAACGTTATACCCAAGCGATGAACGTAGGAAAAGCTCATTGAGCACCATTACTTTCCATGGAAGAAGACCAGACATGCTTCATATGTCATCACCCGTTCCAAGTGTGACCTATAAAACCACTCTGTGCGGCCTACTTTCCCGAGAGCCCAAATGCAGAGACAATGTGCGGGTCAGGACTACTAAACTTGTTAACTATATTCTCTCAGCGCAGCTCTCACGCTGCATGACAATTCAATAACAGGGATAAAGACTGATATACCGGCATTCCAGTAATAATGGACGCAGTCGAAAGTATTGCACTCGAACGAATATTGCGCTAAATGTTTAGTTTTATTGAAAGTACACCAGAAATTAAAAAAAAAATATCTGAAAAACCTGCGCAAACTCTCAAAAGCAAGCATGCAAAGAACCGTTAAGAGAAAAAAAAGAAGAAAATTTGCAAAAATGTTGCAGGACAAAGTGGTTACAGTACCACGTAGGTACACTGTTGATACAAAAAAAAAAAAAAAAAAAGAAGAGTGTAAGAGCGCAGACGCTCATGTACAGTGACGACGCATCTTTGTGTTGGGTGCAGGTTCATCCTGACAACCCCCGATACGCTGCCGCCATCACAACACCACCACACATGTCGCCACCACCACACCACACGTTTCCTCTTTCGACCACTGCTGCTGCTGCTGCATATTCCTCCCTCCACCGAAACCACCGTCATCAATGTCCGTGGGCAAAAGGAAGTTAGATAGGAAGGTAGTACTTGGCATCCTGCCACTGTTGGTTGGGCGCAGGTTCATCCTGGCACCTGTGTTGGCATCTGCCGCTAGTCAACCTTCAACTCTCTCCAACTGGTTGCCACCAACTCCTCTCTGCTCCTCCTAGTCCCGCTGCTGGCAAAATATACATGTCTTGTCGTAGTCCCTTCATGATGCTCTCCGCCTTCTCCCAGAAACGAATTACATAAAAGGCAGAAGACGGTTAATGGCAACAACACACAAGAGAAATGGCGAGGTCGTACCTCAGTTCTCGGTTCGTGCGTAGTCCACATCACATGAACAAGCGCACGCACACGCACATACACATACACACATGCACCACAGAAGACTACTGTCAAACTTGCGAACTATGGGCAGAAAGTCCCGCCGTCACACTCGTTCACTGCAAAAAAAAAAAAAAAAAAAAGAAAAAAAAACTGCCATGGTTCTTGCTTCTGCTTAAAACGTCCGTCGCGGCGTTTGTATGCAGTCGCACTAGCGGTACCATGGGAACAGTGTTAACACTGGAGACGTGTCCCTGTCACCTTTAAATCATGTGGCAGCTGGGAATCTTCCATACTGCCGTAGTGAACTCGTCGCTGTGGTTTAGCTCTCCATAGAGACGTCTCTTGTGCATATTACTTCCTGCATGAATCCATCCTTGCTCCTATGCACAGGCCGCAGGACTTCTGAAGTGGGCGAAAGGACACTTGACGAGTACCTCCAAACGCCTTCTCTGCACTGGATGTGCCTGCTTTCCCGTAGCGCGGGGAATTCGAAGTTGCCTATTGCTGGGGTTTTCCACTGGGGCTATGAAGCTGAAGGGTGCGCATATGCGCAAGCCGGAATGAAGACGGCCATACCGCGATGGTCCTGTAGACATCGTCGAAGTCAGGAGTCTGGCCTTGCCTCCGTGTTGGGTGGCGCGACTCCTCTCCTTGCGACGCCGGCGAGCCCAGGCTTGGGCTGCTGCCATGATGCCGCACCGAAAGACGACTCCAACCGCAGGCGCTAGGTGCAAACGCTACCAACACCACACCCCGATTTAGAATGCCGCCTCAGCTTCCGAGCTGAGACTGTTCGATTGTGCGCGTGGAATCCATGTTCCACTTCTTTGTCGTCGCTTCCCTGCGACTGCTGACAACGGTCCGAGTAAACTGAGCACATGGACCTGCCAGTGCGCTTGGAGGGGTGCCTTGTTCTTTTCCTTTACAAGCAAACGCTGAGTTGTTTTGGGTGCGGCATTTTTTGTGGTAAACAGAGCAAAAGGCATTCTATCAGCATTTTGCTTCATGCCCGTGCATTCGGGAGATAAGATAGCGGCGGGAAAAGAAAAAAAAAAAGAGAAAAGGAAAATATTGGCGCCCCCACACACGTGTAAGCAAAGTTCTCTGAAAAATTTTTCCTTTAATGAAAAAAAAAAAAGTTACCTAACCAGCATTACAACAAACCTACATGAGGACATCGGGCTTTGAACTTGAGGACTACACTGTTTGAATATATTTCGTCGCATGCGGTTTTCACTTGCGTAGGTTTCCACGTCAGTCATGGAATTTTTGTTCCCATATAGCTCTCAGTGCTCGGAAAAACTAGTGTTGCTGCTGCCGTAGCGCATAGTGCATATCGCAGGTATGAAAAAAGATATACATGGAGGATTTATAGTATTAAGGCCAAAGGCAAATTAGATGCGTTAACAGTCCGGTTTTCACTTCCGTTTCGGTCATACATGCTCATCAGTATGAAGTCGTAATCTATGACATTATGTGAAAACCCACCCGACATAGATAAAAATGCTCTCTTTAACTAAGCAGTCCAAAAGTGCCTGCTTGGCCTATGTGTCCCGTTTACCTCGGGATTTTTAAGGGATCTCGATGTCCTCAATTCCCATCTCGAATGGTGGCGGTTTTATACATGGCTTGAACCTAGTTAACAAGCAAAAGCTTTGTTAAGCATGGTTTTGCTCGGTTTAGGGAGCTCCCACACGTTTTGCCTTCGATTAAACGTTATTGCTTCTCAAATGATGTGACGATGATGTGAGGTGTATGCTGCCGTCGTTGACACTTCCCTTCTCCTCTCCAGAGCCGCTGCTGTCCTTTTCCTCAACGCCCTTCGGTGTCTTGTGACTAGACAAGGAGGATTATGGGACTCGTTGCGAACAAGTGAGCGTGGAGCAGTGTTTGCGTATACTCGGCGGGTGCATCGAAGGATGGCGATTCAAGTCCTGGCGTGGACATGATTCACTTATTTTATATTTCCTATATGCCCCAATTTGACATTGGTCAGGTCGTCAAGGTCATCGCGCACAAAACGAGGTGAAATCCGACGTTGCACTTAGCGTATTGTAGAGCTTCCGCTGTAAATATATTGGCGTGGGTCGTGACATGAAATCGTACCTTTAGTATATCATGCGGTCGCCTGAAGCGCGCGGTTATTGTCTGATCTCTGGTTGTTCTCGAGGTTCCTACAGCGACTTTCTACTCATCCGATTCGCAAGGTAAGGTGCGGGCACTGATATTTTTCTGTGTCCCTAGGTTCACACGCGGAACTAAACCAGCAGCCGGCTGCGCTTCTAGAGCGCAGGGCCTTCGAAAAAAGCAGGGCAAAATACCTGCGTTCAGCTATAAGAGTGATATAGTTATTACTTTTGACGCTGAGCAATATTTCTTGATCTTCCACTGCTCTCAAAAGTTATGCCTGAAATAGCGCTGATTATCTTTCCTTCAGACGGAGGGGAGGGGGGGGGGGGGGGAGGGGGTAGTTGAGCCACGTTGTCGGGCACATTTGCCGGATCCAGAGCATTCCCCCTGGGCCATGGGCTAGCCTCCCCAGCCGCCATTACAAAGCGCTTGTAAAATCCGTTGTTCCCTGTCACGTGCAACAGCGCGGAGCGGAGCTGGACCGGCAGGTTTAGACTCCCATTCCGCATGTAGCGTCAGCCGCGTCTTATTTTAAGCTGTACTGACATGAAAGCGTAAAAAAAAAAAGAAAAAAAAAAGCCCGAACGTTGGCATAAAAGCGGAGGTTAATGTACAGAGTGCTCCTTAGTCTCGCAGGAGCTCCATATTTTCTTCCTCCCCGAATCTTAAAGCCGAGACATCTGATTAGCTTCCCCTTCATTTTTGTGAGCCGACGCGGCAAAACAGCGCAGCAGCTGTTGCTAATTGCGAGCCACGAGGAAACACTCGAAGCCGCGCTTGGTTGCAGGCAGGCCAGAGACTTTTTTTCGGGTAGGCCTACCAGATGGCGGAAGTGACGTCAGAAATTGGTCTTGCATGAGCTCCCGTTCCACGATGAAACCTCTGCTTCTCAGTCACCGACTGCTGCAGTGGCACTGCGTCCGCGTTCGAGAATCTCGACTTAAGCTGCACGTACGCATTTTTTGGGAGCAAAGATGTTTTGCTGACATATTTCAGCACGCAAACAAGCAAGCCTAGGTTTCGCTGCAATGCTTCGGAGGATATGAAATATTACATAACGTTGCGTAGCCCTCAGGGTTTCCGGTCTTCGACTAACAGCGAGCAGAGCTTAGCTCAAAAAGTCCTCCCTTCCTGTTCCTTTTCCTTTTTATTTTCTTTTATGTCGTTCTCCGCGCAGGCGGTTCACTATCGAAAACGTCAGCGCATCGAAAAAAGGCTACTGTCGTGCTGCACGCCAGAAGAAGCAGTTAAATATGATGATTATTATCGCATTGTTATCACTCAGTAGAACTTCTTGAGCCGGGAACACAATTGTAAAGAAAACTGTATTTCATGACAGGAAATTCACGCAACATGCGTAAATGTAATGGGTATTCGACGCTGGTACATCAAAGACTAATTAGTAAACTGCTAATATCAGATTTCGTCTCTTATTTACGGACCATTTGACATAGAGAACGAGACCCACTACGACTCATGTCCTGATCATTCGCGTTAAATCACCGCAACTGACCGGCCGAACCGAGGGCAAGCGTAAATGTAAGCACGCGCAGTGGGCTATGTGAGATGAAAGTGTAGAAAGGTCTGTTTGTTTAACTTCTTAACCAACCTTTTGGTTGCCATTACCTCGGTATCATCATTTTTTGGTAGTATACCTGAATGAGCAACTTCGCCAAGTATACATTTGTTATCGACGTCGTCATCGGCGCATCACTTGACGACAATTCTGCAGCATGACCATGCACTACTGGAGGCGTGATTCCGTTCCCTCAACGGTATGGATGGATGGATGGATAGAATATAGGAGCGTTCCCTTTGAAACGGGGTGGTAGCAGTAGCTATCATGCTCATTTTTCTCCATATATCTTAATTATTGATTTAAAATGGTTAACTAAACCATCATTCTATTAATTAAATTTTGCTCCTACATTACTAACATTATGTCACTTCTCTGCCTTTAAGCCACCAATCTTCCAGCCGTTTTTTGCTAGTTTCCACCGCCGGTAGGGTCCTCTAAGCAGCGTCACCTGGCGACAGATAGCGAAAATATTGTAAAAAGAAGTAATAGCGGGTTTAAAAGCGTGGCGCATTCGTTTATTCAGAGTGTATGCTGTGTGCTTAAAAAAATTGGTAATAAAGAAAAGAAAACGCTTCAGTGGCACAATTGATTGACACTACTTACCTCAGCAATAAGCGATTAAAACATCTGTTTGAATCTTGTAATAGGAGCTTTTTATTTTTTTTTTTTATTTTTTAATCGCAACATTACGCTAAGCTACCAAGCTCATTCCTGGGGAGTGTTCCCCTTTAGGTTACAATATGTAGTGTTTTTATTTCTTAATAGCCGCAAAACCAGCCGTGAAGAGAGACACGAGGTGATGGCATGACAATGCTAACACTAATCAGTTACCTTTCCCGCAATCATTTCCTGCCTTTAGTGAGTGTATGCTACCTTTAGGTTGCGTTCAGAAGCACCTTTCGGTAACTATCGCCATTTAACCCGCTGAGAGGCAACCAGTGAGGAGAAAGAAGTTGCGGGACCCAACCGTTGAGGAGACGGAATTACGCCTACTGGAGTAAATGATACGATGCTGATGAGGTTTTCGTGGGTATATTAATTTCTCACTGCCTATATGCCATGCCGGTGACAACACCTGTGAGCCGCTAAATTTCAAGGCGATGGTCTCACGCTTTTTAATTTTTTTCCTTTGTCCACTTCAGCGAATCTTGTCACTGCCGCCACTTGTGTTCAAGGGACAGCTGTGTCTTTTACGCTTCTTTCTTACAAGGATATAGAATGCTCCTTGGCTTACGAAAGTACAGTCCACTTAGGTCTGTGAGAGGTCTGAGGGTGAGAGCGACAAATCCAGTGCTGAGACGATTTTAAGACAGAGTCGTATTCACGCAAGGCTACAGATATCCTTAGCCAGAGTGGCAAAAAAAAAAAAAAATCAAGCACGATTATTGAAATCTACTACCTCGAAGCATTATCAGGTTAAATGAGAGCGACATTATATTCGGGTAACTGCAGGCTAAATCAGCTACCCTTTGTACGCTTTTCGACCATCTTGGATTTCTTTAAAACAGAATAATGGTTTACTGCGTTGCCATGTCAAAACATTAGTCTAGTTTATTTTCGGCGAAAAACGTTTTTCGTGCCAATGCTCCCATCTTATGTTTACAAGTGAAGCGGTAGCAAACCTAGTCACATAAAACAATTTTTTTAAAAATTGTAATGACTGGGTGGTGTGCAAGTAAGTACTTAATTTGCAAAGCTATTTCTTGCTTAAACAATACTTAATTCGACTAAACTTAAATAAATTATATTGTTTAGTGATGGACTACTTACTATCTCTCATATTTGACTAGGACTAAGTCACTACGCAACGACGGCTGAATAGGAAACTTATTTTTTCATATTTAGAATTTTTTTACTCACATGCCTTGTGTATTTTTATTATCTGTGACATAAATTTATAGTCTTCTTTATCTTTTGGGCAATTTATAAATATGGTTGAAATGACTACTGTGTGGACATATAATCTGATAATGAATTTCAATATTTCTACTTTTTGTGCCTTCTTATGTGTTTTATATGTAAAGAAAAATAAGACAAATTAAGATCATATTACGGCCTATGAAATCTAAATGTGCTGCATTTCGTATGAAAAACATTCATCCTAATATGTAAAAAAAGGTACTTTTATTTTTTACAAATTTTTATGTTAACATGGTGGCCAGGCACGATAACAATTTTTTTTTTAGCTAAAAACAAGCTGGAATAATGTTTACCACAGTCGCGCAATAATCCACGTTTTTGTCTTTAAGGAATCGAAGCTGGTCAGGTGGAATAATCCATTTAAAACAATTTGAGCTGAATTTGAGGTGAATTTGAGTTGTGTTTATATGCTTGTATTTCATTTTTCCTCCACCCTGCTATGATCTGTACTGAATCGCAGTATCTATAAATAAATAAATAATGTGTATTGGTACTAATAAATGACCAAACAATATACAAACGCTCCATAGCAGGTACTTTTACTATTAGAATGCAGTGATGTCGGCTAGCCACTAAGTCTTAAATAGACTGGGACGAAGTGACCCTACAAACCAGTTTCATCATTTTATTCTTACCATAGTTAGGTAAATTACCAACCAAAGCCAAGTTAGATATCTGTGCATGGCGTTTCATGGTCACAGAACGGTGGGGAATATAGCTCAAGAAATCTAAAAAATGACAAGGGTTCAACGCTGCTGAACTGATTATGGAGTGAAAGCATTAACTGTGTGGGTGACCGAGCGTTCTTTTGCTTTTTTTTTTCTTCTTCTTCTTCTTCTTCTTCTTCTTCTTCTTCTTCTTCTTCTTCTTCTTCTTCTTCTTCTTCTTCTTTTTGCATTTCGTTTTCTATTTCTTTTTCTTTTCTTTTTTCCTTTCTTTCTTCTACTTCTACTTCTTATTTTTCTCCTTCTCCTTCTTCCTCTTTTTCTACTAGTTCTACTTCTTTCTCTTCTTCTTCTTCGCGACTGTTCAAGGTCATTCGTGACTCTGGCCACGGGCTACGTGACGGTGTAGTATTGCTTTCGCAATAAAAGCAACAGAGACTTTGGCCAACTCTGTACTTTGCACAATATTTTTGTACATACTGTATCCTCAAACTCCCGCTTGTAAATAAATAGCGCACAATTAACACACTAATAAGGTCCCATTTGTAGTGTAGATATAAGTAAATCATGTGAAAAGTAAATGAAGACGAAGGATGAATCACCTGCATCAACTTGACATCATGAGTACGCCGTATCCACCACCTTTCTTCGAAATTAATTTAAAGCAAAGCGGGTGCGTGGTCCCCACATAAGGTCTATTTATCGGCCTGCTTTGCTTGTTAGTGTGACCTAATAAATTTCCAACACGTCCGCTTTGTCAAAGTTTCTAACGGTGTTAGATATATACACAATTCACCTATGCAAAGGGCTTAACTGATAAAGATGTACATGAAGGGCAAACAAACTATACAGCAAGTGAGTGACTTGCACGCGCAAGTGGGTCGCAGTGCTAGTATTATATCACCATTCGAAATATTAATAAATAATCACCCAAAAATTACAGGGGTGCACTTAAGTCTGCGTGGTTGCAGTAATGCGAAAGCACTTCTCCTACTATCATCACTATTACTATCGTTACCACTCCGTTACTTCCACAAAGGACATCCACCATTTGGGGATGGGGCTTTTTTTTATCCATATAAGTTAAGTGAAAGAGCGCCGCAAATGGAACTTCAAGAAGTCGACGATGTTCGTTGCAGAGCGCGAAGGTGTTTTGCAGCTGATATCACGATTCGTAGGTTCTCACTGAGAGCACCGTACAAAAATTGCCAATACTCAGTGTATTGCCTACACTTTCTTTCTTTCACAATGTAGAGCTTGCATTGTAATACAACTAGTTTCGCGTTTTCTTTTTTTTTTTATGAGTTGCCAAACCATCCCTGTTTAGTATCTGTGTTTATTAGGCGTCTTATTTCTCACTTGCTTTATCTATTCGCAGCTACTGGACAGGCGCATGAAGGGACTCAACGGAGATCCCTTAAGGAGGTTGCCGACACTTTCAATTTTCTCACTGCGCGCTCTTCTTTAGATTACCTGTATATCTTGTCTAGAAGGCAGACGACCGAGGTTCTTGCTGAATCTTTGTTCTCCATACCTTTGTATGGGCAACCTTATCAGGAGTTTTTTGACACTAGCGTTTTAAAGCGTGTTAAGCTCATGTGAATTGAGTCTGTTGCAAAAACGCGCTTTTTTTAAACTGCACATATCAGCGCTTCTTGTTAAGGCATGGCTTCACGCCAGGCAGATGTTTGCGCCATGGACTGTGAACTGCCGCCTGTGTAACGCGCCATTGACCACTACTTTTTTCAATGCTGTGATGCTGTGTTTTTCTGGGACATATTGCAGCGGACGCTAAATACGGACATCGAAATCATGCCATACAGTGTTCGTTTTTTGCCCGTTCGGAAGAGCTGTGTTGTGCCTTTTGATTTGTTGTGGAAAATCCGGATGATGGACCGTCATGATGAACTACCACTACAGTCGAAGTCTTATTCCGAGAGCATGCACACTTTGGTGCGGGGAGAGTATGCTGGAAGAGCCGCCTATAGTTGGTATAGCGCATCTCGATGCTTGTGAGTGCCTCCCTGAATTTTAACATCCGTTATGGTGGGGAATTACTAGGTTTTATCGGGCTTGGAGGCGAAAAACAAGGCGCCCGTGTGCTGTACGATGTCAGTGCACGTTAAAGAACCACAGGGGGTCAACTATTCTGGAACCCTCCACTACGGAGCCTCTCATGCATTATGCAGCCCAGTGATTTGAGGCATGAGCTGTTTGTTACTATTCCTCGGAAGTTCTCCTATGCAATGAAGAGGAAGAAAAACTTTGGCGATAGTATAGATACGTGTGTATAGAGATAGTATAGAGTCGATAGTCAGGGCATGTGTGCTCGCGCGCCTGGCCTGGATGGAGGTTCGATTCCTGGCGGTGACACGGCTTTTCTTTTTGTTTTTTTTTTTCAGTACGAAGGACGTTTTCTAATCTGACTTTCTGTTATGTACTCCTGACAGGTGGTGCCCCAGACAGTCTTAATTCGGGACCTCCTACTCTATCAACGTTTGCATGTATTGTTGGTTGTATATATTTTAATAATAAACCTTCAAATACGAGGTTTGCGGCAAGAAATGCATTAATAAAAAAGTAGCAGAACTAATAGGCTCACACGGAATAATAAGTGTCAGCCGGGGTGACGAAGAACTTTGCACCTTAGGCAAAGTCGATGCAGTCTTGACGACGAGAGCGAGTATTTGAGGTAAAAGTGCTGTATGAAGTTCCAACAGTAGCCTTCAGAACTTTGCAACAACGCCCGTATTTTTTCAGTAGCCCGCTGATTGCTAAATAGCCTGCGATTTCGTTTAACTGGCAGATCGCATGATTCTGTGCCCCGCCGTGGTGGTGCAGTAGTTAGAGCGCCCGACTACTATGCCCTAGGATGCGGGATCGAACCACGGCCGCGGCGGTACCTTTTCGGTGGAGGCGAAAAACAAGGCGCCCGTGTGTTGTACGATGTCAGTGCACGTTAAAGAACCCCAGGGGGTCTACTATTCTGGAACCCTCCACTACGGAGCCTCTCATGCCTTAGTCACTTTGGGACGTTAAACCCCATAAGCCATATATGGTTTCTGTATTCTCCCATTTTTTGTAGCAAACATACTGGCGTAACATCAGTGTGCCTTTCTTCGTGTTTCCCATGATATTATTTTTATGCAAGTCGGGACGGGACGTTGGTAATCCGCGCATCGGCACTCATCACCTGTCGCTAACTTGTGGCTGTTCGGCGCAGTCAGTGCACGCGTTAAGCGCCGTCTCCGAGGAGACACGGACTCCTGAGCGCGTGCACCTAGCCTGGAGTGCGCGCTCGGCGAGCGTGCCCGTCTCGAGTGGGCGCCTTGACGGCGGCAGCCGATCGAGACCGGGGGAAGCTGCGGTCGGCACCGAAGCAAGCAGCCGTGGCACGTCTTCGGTGGGGCAGAAACCCGCGGGAAGCCGTCAGCCGGCCCAAGGTTGGTTCCGCTGTCCGCACCATTAATCGAGGCGAACGCTGTTCATCCGCCGCCTCTTGCCCGCGCCGCCGCCGCTGACAAGCTCCGATGCGGCGCTGGGCAACCGTAAAGCCATGTCCAGAGGATGCACCGCTGCTCAGGCACGTCGCCCGGCGAACCGCTGGCTGAGTCGTTCCACGGCTTCGCACACGTGGCTTCGTCTGCAAGAGGCCCGGCGTGCTCCTTGTCCACGGGGCTCTCGCGGCAGTCTTGTTTCTCGGGCGTTGGGCATGTGTGCGCGAGTCCTGCCCTGCTCGCCGGCCGCCTCGCGCGCGTAAACGACGTCGCAGTAGGCACACGGGCTATGGATTAACCTCAAGGCATACCCGTTGAGGAGGATATTTGCACCGCCCAGTCGCCAGCCAGTTGACACGGTAAGATATAATGAGAACGTTGCACTGGGTATCAGACCGCGATGATGACTGCGGCAGCGGGGATTAAATGGAAGGAACAAGAAGCGCCTTGTTCCTTTCATTTCCTCCCTGATGAGCTCGTCTAAGACAGGCGCTCGGTAGCTTTTTGTAAGCGATGTACCAATGGTTAGATCAAAGCTCGCATTTCTTCCCGAATATTTTATGGACTGTGCCTACTTTTGTTCCTGGCATCAATGAAAAAGATGGTAAATGCTGTGTATGGACCAACTCCGGATCTTGACGCCTTGTCATTATATATAAAGTCGAGATAAATTGATTCTTTATTCAATGAACAAAGCATTCGCTCCAGAAGAATCCTGTTGTTCCTGACTGCACGGGAAGCTACCTACCGAACGTTTCCATGAAACTTATCTTCGGAGATCGCATAAGGATACCTAAGCAGTGTTGGTGTTATTGCCTTTATAAGTACCGGTTGTCGTACTTGTTCGTTTTTCTTTAATATTGTGTAGCCATCTTCTTCACCTCCTTCTACCCTCGCTGTCCTACTTCTGCGACGTGGAGGTTATGGGAAAGGGAAACATTCCACTGCGTTCTGGTACCAATAGATGGCGCGCCGCAGCCGACTAACGCTCAAGAATAACGAAGGTTGCATGAACATGTCGACGGTAAACCTCAGTAAAGTATACAGTTACACTATTCGCAGCTCGCTAGCATGAATTCGACGCCAAAAGCTAGATTGCAGATCACTACAGCGTCAAGCCTACTTGATTTTAAATTCTGAAAGAACGATCATAAGGGCTATGGGTAATGTTTAAAAGGTTGAACAAAGTACAAAAACATACCATCCTGGTGGCACCCTCTATTACCATGTTTTGGAGTCTATATAGATGAATCGAAGAAGAATCTTAAATGAAATAAACGCTTAATGGTAGGAAGCATTATTACTAACATGGCAACAGAAAACAACGGCATTCAAGGCTCCCGTTCGTGCCGCGTTTTTTTTTTTTTTTATTACTTTCAGAAAGTTAGTGCACAGTGCAGGTCAATGCCAGCTGCAGAGTTGAAACAAGTATCGTATGTGCCCCCAACTTCTCAGCATACATGATTCACTCGATGGTTTTTTTACCAAAATGAATAGATCCAAGAGCAAATTGTAATCATTAGTGAAGTAAGCAGATGACACGTTTATTTTTTATTTATTTTTTTTTTCATTCCTATGCAGTGGGAAAGGCGCGCTTCGCATCACCAGGACCTTCCACTGAAGTTACGTTAGACGGCCTCTGTCGTCGCATAAAATCTCGCATGCATGGCTAACATCCATATTGAAGGAGCCATGCTGCACGCCCATTCTCCTTTCTTCTTGAGGAAGCTTTTGTCTGAGATAACTGCTAACCTTGCGCGTAATGCAGCGATATCTCGCTGTTTAGGCTCCACGTTTTCTCACATGTCTGTGTGTCATGAGCGCGTCCTGCATTATCAATGCTACATGCGAGGTTTTCAGCGTCTCCGCTTCCTGCGTATGGCGTGAAAAGTAAGAGCTCAAGGCACACTCAGGGTAGATGCTCGGGCGGGTTGGTTTGTCACGACGGAAAACACAGCGCGTCAAAACAAGGAGAGACAAAGAGTGGCCAGCACATAGCGCAGGTGGACTTCACACGTTTTCGATATGAATATTTAGAATTAAAATATAGGCAACACGAAGGTAGACGTAAACAAGATATACCACAGCAAGGAAAACATCACCTAGAAAGTGCTGAACGGTTGGAATGAAAATTGCCTGAACGTGCGACAGCCACCACTCATCGGCGGACAGTCTTAGTTTTGTACTTATATACATTATTACGCCATTGTCTTAGCAACAAACCGACTCGAACTTTGTATCATAGCACATATGTACTACGTATTTACAGGATGCATACATGCACGGCGACCGTAGCTGCTAGGCTAACAAAAGTTTGCATATAGGTTTCTGTAGTATAAGAAAAAGTAGTGATTGAAATACTGTCCAACTCATCAAATGCGCTTGGACAACGGTCGCTGTTTCTTTCTGCTTATACACAATAAATTGAGCTAGTTGCACTCATTATTGCGATGGAAGATTAGTTAATTTGGTGTGCGGTAACGTATTAGAAATGAAACACTTCATTCTCCTTGAAAAAGTTGGGTTAAATAAGCATAAATCGCTGAATTTTCAAGCTTTTTCAAGAGCGACACGTCACTGACCATTGCGGCAAAAACAATGCTGCATACTGTGGCCGGGATGATAAATATAACTTGGTTGTAAAATTGTCCCTCTTAAAGTCAGGGGCAGCGTTTACAAAACGATCGCAGTGGGAAAAATAAGCCTGAGAGAAATTCGACATTGTTCGTAAAATGGAACGAACTTCGCACGAACCCTGTACTTGTCAGACTTTCCGCCGCGATTGGGTTCTCAATAAGATCACCAAGCATCATTTTTTATGGCACAGGCCGAGAGGAAGCCTTTTTTCGGAATCAAAAAACCGTGCGCAGCTAAGTTCGTAAAGCAGAAATCATCGCAAAAACTTCGCACAAGAGGGCATTCTGAGAGTAGTACTATGCACTGTCATACGCTGACAGGAAGATTTCGTCATTGCAGCAAGAGTCCGTGGATTTCTGCGTATACAAGCTTAGGATACATACATAGCACACATACATTACATACATAAAGCTTAGTTTACAGGCCTTAGCATACATGCGAGAAGGTGTCCCTGTCATACTTGGCTTATAGTTGCTGTATAGTATATAGTAACTACATAGTATAAATAGTACTATATAGTAACTCAAGCATTCACGGCTCTCTTGGACCGTGAATGTTTGTCTCTGTGTTAGCAGCGGGCAGGCAGGCCGCCAACTTCCAAGCAGTTTATCGAGCAAGTCCGGAATTTAGCCAGCGCAGGCTCTGAGGGCTTGGCGCAGCGTGGCATAATTTGACTAGCTGTTTTCGTCTCTCGTCCTCACATACGCCTCTTTATTTTTTAATCGATGAGCGGTATGTATAGATCACCAGTTCACCCGTTCACTGCGGCTAACTTTTAATTCCTCGATTCTGTTTCACTTACCGTGCCATTCGCCGAGACGACCGTTTAACAGCCGCGTCGTCGCACTACGTAAGCTCGTAACTAACCATCCAATAAATATATTTACAGTACAATAGTTTTACTACCCCACCCCAGCCTTGACATTTGTACGCTGTGTAGAGTGCTCCTCTCTTTAAACAATTTCCAGTGGTTTTCAGATTGCCCGGGAATGCAGAAAATGGAAATGTGACCATATGTTCGCTAAAAAAACGAAAATTTGACAGTCATCTCACTGCCTCAGGACTTTCTGGTTCACGCAATGGTTCACGGCAACTGCAAACACATACGCTTCTGGCTAGGCTACCGCACGAATAAAGCACCGGCTTTATCGAGTTCTACAGTTAGTTAGAAGCGTTTATTTGACGGGCGTATAAATTAACCACTACAGGCCATAACAGCTGGTAGTACGGTACATTACTACTGATTAATTTTGCAGCCGAAGTCCCCACTTGTTACTTCGATCAGGTAACAGTGGTCAGATATCGTATTCCTAACTGATTGAGGCTGAATCGCAGTTAGCTCTTCGGAACACTGCAAGTAGAGATTAACAAGTGGCATGTAAAGAGCGTTGCTATGCGCCATCGGGAAAGCCAAACTGTTCTTATATTTATTTCCTGCCTTCTTTCGATTGGCATAAACTTAAACAGACTCGTATTTTTTTTTTTTTTTTGCATCATTGTCAGCCTAGCTCAAGATTTTAATTAACATTGCGTCGTCGCTAAAGACTCAGATGGGACTTTAGAGTTTCAACTTCGTGTTTTGTCCATCCATTCGTTATTATTCCATACGCGAGCTAAAACGAGCATGAATAATTTAGCCATTGCGACGAAATAAATACTGTTTTCATTTGTTAGTGACAACAGCTTTGAAGTAAACGGTGACTTGGTATATTAGACTCCAGCAGCTCTCTATTGGCAAAAAAAGTAGGAGAAACTTCAGGTGTTTAAAAACGTATGAAGCGTTACCTATTGCAATATTTCTAGACTGTTCCTCGCTCATGCAAAATAATATATGTTGCTTACCTGCAGCCTCGAATTCTTGTATAGAGCTGAGCCTGAGCTGTGGCCCAATGTGAAGTCAAATGCAAATATCGGGGGTTCGTTGTTGTTTTCTTTTTGCGACAAAATATGTGACATGAGCAAAGATGATTAAGCGTAGAATACTCCACTCCTTGCACCAAGTCAGCCTACAACTTAAGCGCAGTAACATTACTAACTTTCTGTAGCGTAAGTTTCCTGCAGTCCTCATCTACTTTGTCCCTGGTGCACGTGAGGTAAATTCGTAAGGCTTCTCGAAAACGTCGCAATAAATTCTTAATCCTTCTAATAAATATTCTGATGAGCAAATTTATTGCTGCCAGGCTGTTTCCCGGACAGTAAAATTTATACCGTAACATAAAGAGTAGGCAGATATGATCAGAGAACCATTTATAATCATTATGCCAGTTAAATAGTGCGCTTTTTGAATCGTTAACATTCGCTTTACGTAGCACGGGAGCCACGAAAAAGTTTACTTTTCAGAAAGTTCGAGCATGCAACCACGAATTTTTGTTGTGTATAATGGCGGCTTAAAGCAGACTCTGAGCGCAATATTTAAAACGAAATTTAGGGTAGCGAAACACTCAATACTGTTATGATGAAAAAGAAAAATGGCACTAAAGAATTTATCCCTGCTGACACTATGGCATACGTTCCCGATAAATTTTGTATTATACTTTTTGTTAAGTATGCATAATAAATTAATTTAGTCTGGTGCATGTCGTACCCAGGTCTTTTGCCAGGGTTCAGACGACATTATCTTAGCATTCCATGCTGTCAATTCGACGTGTGCCGTGAGCAAGCAAGCGTTCCCGCACTTCCGTGTTGCAGTATATAGGGGCCCTGAGTGGAAAGGCAAGGCACCTAGTTAAAGAAAAAATGGCTCATAGAGGCAGCAAGCCTCAAACCAAACTCGTGACATCCCATGACAAAGGCGTCACGTCTTTTGAGACGGATTCGTATAAATTTATTGCTTTCTTATCATCAAGGTGTGGCTTATATAGTCTGCCGGGTGCTTTGCTGCGCGCACGGGCAGACTTTTACAACCTGCTGTAGGCTTCCTCTCACGACAGGCGCAAGTGTTAACGCAAGCCGGTCGCGTGTTCAAATGAATGGTTCCCTCGTTTAGAGAACGCTGTGGTGCATGTGTTTCATAATGCGAGGATGACGGCTGCGCTTGTTCTACGTTGCAGCAGCTGGCGCACTGGGTGCGTGGCAGCGCAGTGCCTGTGCCGTGCACACACGCTCTCACGCGAGCCATTATCTTTGCACGCCACATTCATCTGCCGCTAGCTTACGGTGCTGCTCCGCGTGGCAGTGCATCACGACAGTTCCTGCGAGAGAGTGTGCTGAGAACGTTTTATTTTTTTTTTTCTGTTCGTACTTGTTATAAGTAAGCAAGATATCGCAGCACTGATTGCCTAGAACGCCACAGGAACATAGATTGGATATTTCTCGCTTAGTTCATTTGCCGCCAAAAATAAAATGTAGCAACCGCACACTGAGAGTTGTTCAAAGTTTTTTGTTGTTGTTTTTAACGCTTACATCATTGCTTGGCTTCCGAAAAAAAAAAATGACCTGGAATTTGAACCGTGAATAGAAAATCAAGGCACTACGAAATACGCGTACCTTACGCGCAATGCAAAGCATGATATTAGACACGCGAAAATCTTCGCGAAACTCATACTGAATGAGGTTATACGATAGCTTGTTCACAGTTCTTTTTATCCTCTTGACATTTTCTTTTTCGTGTTGTCACCCGCAACCAAAGTATTTTACCCGAACAGCGGTTACATGTCTGAAAAATGTTCACAAGCTGTTAATATTATTCTAATAAATATATTCCAGATCCCTTTTCACCTTCGAAAGCACGACGCGCCATTAATTTCTTACTTGTTTTAGTATTAGTGGCAAAATTGAGTAAATAGGAGTGATTTTGGTAACCTAATTATCGAAAACTTCCATTCGGTTCTTCTCGGAGGGAAAAGTGCAATCCTCGTGCGAAATTCTGAAATATATGTAGTTCAAGCCAGAGTGGTAAAGCGCCTTGAAACCAAATATTTTATTAGGAATAAAAATGTGTAGCTTCTGATGGACAGAATCAATCGTCGGAGGTACGTTTACCGAACAGACTGACAGGCTGAGTGAGTTTACAAGCTGCGATAATTGTCAACCTTGTGCCAAGCCAGTGCTAAGCCTTTTCCTATACCATGCGCCTCTATAATTTAAGTTACATCTTCCGTGATGGCTGATATATTACTCTTATGCCTTAAGGAAACGTCAAAACTTCGGATAATTCACTGACTGTCAGTCTTCCGATAATTGGAATGTTGTAGATCTACAGTCACCAAACTTTTGTGTTAAATTATTGTTCAAACTTAAACTTTACTTGAAGAGGCCACTTGGAAGATTGCTTTATAAGTCCGTGTTTTATGTTTCGAGAGTTTGAGGTCTGCCTTAAATAAGCAAATATCGAAGATGAATTACGGAATTTTTCATTATCGCTCTCTCCTGGACTTCTTAAAATCAGCCAACCTTTTTCCATTCATTTCTCATACCCTACCGATGCCCTGAGGCAATAAATATCTATTAAAAAAATTACGCAACTTTTCACGACTTGTACCGCAATTGCGTCCGAGCCATCTCTCTCTCGTTCCGTATGAGGACTATAATAGTCAATAAAGATCTAATGAGAGGAACCGCTATCACGCATCTGCATGCATTTTTGTTTTAATACTGTATCTCCGTAGGAGTTTTAAACAGCCCAACGACCGGACGTTAATGATTTGCCAAGGCTAAAAAAAAAAGTGCTAAGATTGTCTGTTGCGTTTGTGACTGTGGTGAGAGTAATTTTGACGGCTGAATGGATAACGCCAGCGGCGGTAATCAAGGGCGTTGCATTTGGAGAGATTGGTTGCCCAGAACGGTCATACTCTTCTTTTCAGCGACTAAAACATTTGTAAAAGACACGCATCGCATTTTTTTATTGCACTAACGGGACAAATTACTTGTTTGGCCGACGTTATGCCTTTATGTTTGCTTCAAATGAAGCAACTAGCCCATCAGAGCGTCTTACTTTATGTTAGCGCCTTTCTTTCTGCCCTCAACCCGCAATCACCCATTCACCTTTATCTATCTCGTTTTAGTCAGCGTACTCATCGGGTCATGCCATGTCATCGGGTCATGTCAAACATTATATGCAGGTGCTTCTCCCTTATCTTTTTTTTTTATGGACTCGTTTCTTTCTCTGCCTCTTCACAAAATACAGCAATTTATACTCGCTCCGAGTAGCGTGCTATACGTCCCAGAAATCATCCCAGTCGCGCAAAATACCGCAAGCATTTTCGTCTGAAAGATCAAAGTGCGGTACGCAGGTTTCAAATTCATTAAGGGATGATCACTCTGAGCCTTAACCAAAATATTATAATCCTCACTTACCTCCATGCTCAAAAAGTTTGCGGCGCACTGATTACGTAAGTTTCTTTTCTCTTGCATCGTCATGTTTGCCTGCTGCCAAGGTTTCTTTTTTCTTGTTTTTCTTCTAGACAATATGTCTATTCTCTCAGCATAATTGCGCACCCAAGCCGCAAACGTCGATGCCAGTGAGGGTGAGCAGGCTAGAAGACTACAAGAGCCAATCTAAACGAATATATATGTCGCTGTTGGTGAAAAGTGGCTCAGCTGGTTTAAAACTCCATTCTGCTTCGCTACTTTCGCACGTATCAATTCTTGAAAAATATTTACAGATGGTGCACGCAAATAGACGTAGACCTCTGTTTCAAACTCCTATTTTCCACCTTCAGTATATTTTGTTCAAACCACTTAGATACTGACCATTTAGAAAGTCCCCACTGCGTGAACACATGCATGAAATATAGGGTCGCTTAGGATGACCAGAAGGTGAAGTCGTCACTCCGTATATAGCGTGCTGTATGCAGTAAGCCCCTCTTAGACCTGCCAGCTAACGGCGCCCTTTGTCGTTCGACGTCGGTACGGCCATAAAACTGCCGTCGGAGCTTAGAATACGCAAAGGCAGAAACAAAAAACAATAAAATGCAATTTTAAATAAGAAGTTAATAGTAAAATAATAGACGCTGCATCTGTCAAGGGGCACAAGATTAAACCGCCCTTCTTCGAGCGCATATGTGCTGCCGTCAAACGTGAGCACGAGCAGAAACTTAACCGTTTACCTTTTAATCGTGCCTCACAGTGGTAAATTGCATTCATCTCTTTATTGCTCGAATTGGTTCTCACACCAAGCAGTTATCGGCTAGTAACAAACTCTGTAGTGTGCCTACGTGTACAAGCCATCATGGCCAATGACATCAGTTTAAACTTTTAATACTAGTGCGGGGTGAGACACGGTAGCATGTTCGTCCGTCGCAGCGTATTACATTGCCTCATGTGCTTACTTGCCTTTTTCTTGCTTTCTCCTTGTTCTGATAAAGCTTCTAAAAACCCCAGGGGATTTCATTGTCTCTACAGCTGGTGCCGACAAAAGGGTAGAGGACAAAGAGCAACATTTTGGCACGACCTTATCTTTTCACTTTAAGCACAAATCTTCCGACTTTCACGGAATTCAACTAACGACACCGTGTTTCAAATTAAATAACGAAAAGTGTAATTAAACAAGGTGCAGTGGAAATTTTTTTCACAGAATCATTGCGGGTATGGAGACAGAGCAAGACGCAGTGGCATAAAACGACTCATCGGGAACACGAGACCCTGTTGGCAAAAGAGTAACATTTTGCTTTAGGTTGATTGGTTCTTATAGCAGAAAAGACCACAGGACACTAGGAGACATGGACAGCGAAGGGCACAGAACAATGCAAGAGTGCTGCCAACATCCTAATGGTTTATTTTCCACGCATTCCTGCTCTTGATATATACAACCACAGCTGCATTAGGAAGGCTAAGCAAAAAACGCGTCCGTTAAAGATTATCCTCGAAACTATCAGTGCGCATACTCATCGTTAATGGTGTTAACACACAAACATAATGTTTGAGTGTTATGCAGCGACTCGGAATCGCTACTAACCTGCTAAATGAATCAGCGCAAAAAGGGGGGAACCAGTGGTGGCTCAGATGCAGTCATATGTAAAGAAGAAAGCAAATTCATAGAAATAATAGTTAATAATATAGGTTCAGGTTAGCTCGAAAACACATCAGGCACTACCACATGTCCAGTGCACGCAAAAAAAAAAGGAACAGGACAAAGAACCACAAAAGTCTCATGTCCAAGAAAATGAAAACATCTAAAGAAGTCAGCGAGGGCCAAAGACTGACAGACTGCGCAGAAAAGGGATCATCAGAAATTATAATCCAAAGAACGCAACAGCACACTAAACAGCTAAAAACAAATAAATTACGAGTACGCAACGATTAATGCGTGTATATGTATGCATAAAGCTAGTCATGAGCAAGTTTACAACTTCAAAAGTGTCCCTTCGGTCTTCTAGCGTCCGGGTACCCTCTGGCGGCGTGGTTTGGTCGACAGTATAAACATTGTAAGAATATTAACGCTGTATTATTAAGGTGCCGTTAGGCAGAATAGCCGGTGTTGGCGTCACCAGAAAATCCTAATTGGTCGAGTTACAGCATTGGGAGTCGTTAATAAAAAGGAAATTTGATTATGAAGAGATGGATGGCGGGTAACACACGTTAACTATACGCCACCGAGGCACGTTCCTTCGACTGGGTCAGACAGCAGTGTGCTAATAAGACAACAAGCGTGTTGATATCTGCGAAAGTCTGGGCCAGGGGATTACCAAGCTGCCGTAGGGACCGTGTAACGTTATTGAGGCATGCTATTACGGTCAAAGTTAAGTGTCAATCAAGTTTGTATTTTTTATATTTTTTTAAGAATTGTGGTCATACTAAAATTTCAAGGCCCTTACATCGTGATTCGGTCTGAGTCAGTATACAATTGTCATAAAAGATAGCTTAAAGGGGTAGAGACACCAAATTTTTGTGCTGTGCTTTTGTGTTGTAAATAGTGCGTAGCGATTCTGTAAGCACATAGCACGGTGTTAGAAGCCTAAAATCGCATTGCATAATTTATTATTGTAATATTAGTATACAGCAGCTTCGGTTTCGGTTCATAGTTGTAAGGTTTTTACATGGCGTCAAAAAACAGAAGACATAACATTGAAACCCACATTGACCAAAAACTCGTGTTGCCAACGAGTAGGCGCGTCGTCTGCTCTGTTTGCAGTGGGACTCCGTCATGTGCTCTCATGGCGGAGCTGCACTGCGAAAACAGTTGGTCAACTGCATCCGTAAACATGATGTTTGCGTTCTTTTTGCTATCCTGTGACGCCGCGCCAACATGAACTATTCGGAAACATATCATCGTATTTGCTACGCCCTCCTTGAGTCTAATACTTGGTTGTGACGGTCTTCACACACAAACGAAGCGCGCGACAAGCTTTGCACAACCTTGAAATTTGGTGTCTCTACCATTTTAAAAGATCTGTTACGTTATTGGCAGACACGGTTGCCTCTGCACGCGTGAATATATAGTTTACACCACGGAGTGGGCTTCGACTAAAGTATCAGTACATCTTAGTCTGAAGTATATTCACTCATGAGGATTCTCCTCTCGTGCGCTGCTGCGTCTAATGTATCATTTACGGTATAGCACTAAGCTTTATTCGGCCCTAATGCATGCATACAGCCGCCAGAGAATTCGGTACTAAAAGCAGTAAGCGAGGCATGCGACCCGGCCTGGCATTCATCTCGACTCATACGTCGTTAAAGCTGATATAAAACAATTGGAGAAAATGTTGTCATTGTTATTACCAAAAGTTTTTGACACAAGCATAACCACGGCTTCTAAACAATATATTAAAAAAGCTGGCCCTCCTCTTTTTGCGCATTGTTTTTGAAAAATGCAAGAGAAAATATCAGCTAGATGCTAGCAAGAGTCATTACTGTCAATAGCACCCGAACTTAACTAATAGCAGTTGCATCTATATGTTGCGTAGCTTCAATTTATTTGTATCTGGCCAATCCTAAGGACAGCCGTGTTGATAAGACGGATACTTGGAAACGTTGATGCATATTTAAGATTAGAAAACGCAGCGAAACACAGGCAACAGGTTTCTCGTCACGTGTGTTATGCTGCTGAAGGTTTCGAGCGCATAGTTTGACAAAGGTTCAAAGATCTACGTCATCGGGACGCTTTTGGATGCTATAGTTCGTATGCCGTGTTTTAAATTCCTCTATGTTTCGTATCCTAAAAAGAAGGAAAAGAACAGCTCAAAGAGGAGTAACGCCAACTTTAGTCCTCAAAGTGCGCTGTTAGTCCCTTTGTTCGAGAGAGCCACGCCTATTGCTACGAATGCATGCCGTGCCCAGACTGAACGGATAAGTGCAAGAAAAAGAGGTACAAACGGCCGCATAGTACGGGCAAGAAAATCGCGTGAGAAAACTTCTGCTGTAATAGTCAACGTTTTTTTTTTTTTTTTTTTTTTTTAAACGTGGGAGGTCATTTATTGACAGTGGGTGCACAGCCACTGTCAACGCCGTGTTATAGCAGATAGTCTCTCCTGAACGAGAGAAAGAATCAGCGCGATCGGCTTACTGAAAAAGTGCATAGATATGTACGAGGCTTTTCCACATGCGTCGAATGTGAGTTGTAAGAATCAGCGTTAGGCAATCACAAGTAGTATTACGGGCTTATCTGATACAGTATGGGCACTTAAAAAACACATTACGAAGCGAAAATATTTATATTGGCAACAATGCCAAGCAGTTAGTTTCCCGTCGTCGCTGTCCGCTAGTGACAAGAAACTAAGCGAAGGACCTCTATCTTTATTTTCAACTTGCCACAATCTGCAGCTGCCAGTTGCTGCAAAAAAGACCACCTTATGAGCAAAAACGCTCTTAAAAACAAAGATTCATGGTTGAAAAGTGTCGGCCATAAAGTATACGCGGTATATACAGGGTGAGACATAGCTTTGTCGCTAAAAACATTATCTAGACCTCTGTGCTTATGATGCAAAGCTTACTGCAGCTTACTGCAAAAACATAAGACAGCGAAGTCAAGGTAATTTGCATTTCAACAGCAGTACCTTTGAGAAAAACGCGAGCGGCAAACTAAAGGGAATGGTACATGGGAACTAGAAGCATTATGTCCAATAATTCTGCATACAATTTTTTCCTCGTGACATTATTCTGTCAGTCCACGGAGATCGTGAAAAGCACATCATAACTCTATATATATATGCTTTATAAATAAAGCTTTTCTTTACACCTGGTACCGGTTTGCTGTGATGAGAGATATTATGGGTCATCAGACTTGCGGTATCAAAGAACGCAGCATTGTTACATACAGAACGCGTGCAGTGTTCTCGAGGTATGCGATGCTACACGGGCACTTGTTGCATTGCTGAAAGTTGACTTGGAAAAATTGTTTGGCCGTGTCACTCACAATATTCTTCTTTCCCTGCTAGAGCGCGTCATTG
The DNA here is from genome assembly GCF_055883805.1 of Amblyomma maculatum. Classification (NCBI taxonomy): domain Eukaryota; kingdom Metazoa; phylum Arthropoda; class Arachnida; order Ixodida; family Ixodidae; genus Amblyomma; species Amblyomma maculatum. The sequence continues at coordinate 129,040,612 of NC_139344.1, forward strand.
ATGGAAAGGTAATTCCCGGTGGAGTGAAAATGGCTGAGATAGATGCCTTTTTGTGAGCAAAAAGGTAAGAAACAGAACACGGGTCGAACGGTCTGTGCCCCAAGGGTGCCCTATTTCCCCATTGTTGTTTTGCATCCATTGTGAAACGTTCTGCTTAAGCATCTTCAACAACAATTGTCTTACAGGATTTCGACTGCACAGAGAACAAGTTCGTGTGCTGACATACGCTGATTATGTTGCTATTTTCTGCTCTAATTACGAAAACATTTTGAAAGTTGTTAGAAAATGTAAAACTTTCTGCGAAGCAAGTAAAAGTGCGGTCAATTGGGGAAGTGCTTGGCACTTCGGCATGATGAATGGCCTCGGACACCGAGCGTCTTCGCCAACTTGTGGACGACTCCACCTAACTATACTTAGGTGTCTCTCTTGAATTTTACGCTGATACTTGGGCAACTACTGTAACCTGTTTCTAAACGTGCGTGCTAGAGGTTTTGTTCTATGTCATTTATTTGCACGATAGTTAGTTAAGCGGTTTACTTTATTTAAGAAAGCTAAAGAGCAATTTTTACGTGCTGTTATTCAGTGGAAACTGGGGCAGAATTTTGTCCAAATTTGTCGTTATAGCATATTGTAATCGAGAATCTGTCAGTGGATACTTGAAAGCAGTTCAACAAGCGTGTCACTTTCTTTATATACGGTTTTCATCTGATTATTTGAGTCATGTGACATGAAAAAAAAAAAAAAAAGAAGAAGAAACTTAGCTGAGATATATATGTGACTCACTGTTCCCTCCACCATCGTATAGGACCATATGTAGAGTGCAGGCCCCGGTCAAGATTTGCTCAAATGAGTTTAAAAGGTGGATATTACTCCTGCAACCAAAACATTCTTTTTTAGACTACATAACGGGGCTTTGTCGCTTAAAGAGAGGTTGCAAGAGAAAGGCGTTTTTATGCCTTGTGCAGTCCGCTGTCTTGCATGCAAAAATGGTGAAACCATTGAGCATGTTTTCTTGGACTTCTGGGACGCAGTTTTCTTCTGGGACGTCCTCCAAAGGACTCTTAAGAAGGGTGTTCCGCTTAGCTAGCCCTCACCGTATCAGGTATCTCCCTATTTAAAACGCGGGCGGTACTCCTTATGCTATTGCTGTGGCGTTGGGTCTGCATGGTTTTTGGAAAACTTGGATGGCGGTGTGTCACTCAGATCTTGACACACGGCCAGAGAGCGAATACTTCAAGAAAGCTATTGTAAGGTATTGTGAGGTTATCAAACTTTCGGAACCAGCACCTGAATGGCTATAGCACACTGAAACCTTGAAGTCATTGCAAGAATTTCAGCCATGTTACGTTAGTCAAATACGGCTGATTTTTCTTGCATAAATATCGTATATTATAGTGCGTTGAAAAATAAAGTTGGAATGCGATAATCATATCTGCCCTAGGCTCCCAACGTCGAAGAGCGTGAGTTCGAATTCTGTTGAATATTTTCGAATTTTGCTCTTTCTGCTTACTTTTTTGTCTTCAGGGCTGTCAGAAACTAAACCACACTAAATTACTACGGAAACCCAGCAAGCTGAATCTTCATGTTTCCTTTAAAAACCTATTCCTAGTGGCCAACTGTGGCATCCTTTCCTGGGGACGAACAGTTAAACCACACAAAGCTAGCGCCGAAAAGAACTAATGGTTATGGCAAATTGGTTACTCTCCAAAAGGGCTACCTTCTCATTCCTTTTTACCGCCTGCTGTAAAACCTTAAGGCGCTTCAGGTATAAAAAAAACAATAAATAAACACGTTTAGCTGTGTTTGTATTGGATGAATTACACAAAATTCTTAATTATAATTTCATCAAAATTTACGTTTTTTGTTGAACGCTACTTGCTCTATTCGACGTAAATATGCCGTTAATCGAATATTTAAGGGAATCCCTTAAGGTGGAGTAAATTTGTAATGAGGGAGTAATCCACCCTGGGGGATTCCCCTAAATATGCGATCAACACCACTCCCACTTCGAGTTATAGATCAGTTTGCTCTCGCCCTACCATCTTATCTGCTGACCGTCCTGGTTAGCTCAGTTGGTAGAGCGACTGCCCCGGAAAGGCGATGGTCCCGGATTCGATCCCCTGATCAGAACGAATTTTTCTTTAACTACGAAGTTTATGAGAAGGCTGTATAGCTTTCCTTTGTAGCCGAATGGCTGCGCTTGGGTAGATACCAATGAGTAATTACTCCCCTATTAAAAATACCGTTAATCTGGTCGAATAGGTTCGAAAAATGTTTTTGCAGCGGAATTAGGGGGAATGACTTCCAGTCTTCTTTGAGTTGGATTAGTTTGAGCTCGTCGCACCTGGTGAAAGACAGAGACTTAATTACATTTAGATGAATACAAGCGTACAAGCGGAAAAAGGGGAAATCAGCTGGAGAGGATCAGATAATTACCGATTCACTAAAGGACGGGGGGGGGGGGAGGGGGGATATCGTGCTAGAGAAACTGGCCACCCTGTATACACAGTTCCTGGTGTCATCGACGGTACCGGAACCCATGGAAGAATGCAAACATTATCCTCATTCATAAGAAAGGCGACTTTAAGGACCTTAAAAATTAGACCAATCAGCTTGCTGTCTGTTACGTATAAGGTACTTACTAAGGTAATCGCTAATAGAACCAGGGCAACCTTAAACTTCAATCAAGCAAAGGATCAAGCAGGTTTTCGGAAACGGTACTCTACTATCGATCATATCCATACCATCAATCAGGTGATAGAAAAATGTTCGGAATATAATCAGCCTTTATACATAACATTCATTGATTACGAAAAAGCATTTGACTCAGTTGAAACATCGGCGGTGATGCAGGCATTACGAAATCAGGGGGTAGACGAGCCATACGTGAAAGTGCTGGAAGATATATATAGTGGCTGCACAGCAACCATAGTTCTGCATAAATAAAGTAACAAAATTCCCATAAAGAAAGGTGTTAAGCAAGGAGACACAATCTCCCCAGTACTATTCACAGCTTGCTTAGAGGAGGTATTCAGAGACTTGGAATGGGAGCAGTTAGGGATAAGGGTAGATTGAGAATACCTCAGTAATCTGCGATTTGCTGATGAGATTGCCTTGCTAAGCAACTCGGGGGATGAACTGCAAATAATTATTGATGACCTAGACAGGAAAAGTAGAAAGGTAGGCTTGAAAATCAATATGCAGAAGACTAAGGTAATGTTCAACAGCCTCGAGAAGGAACAGCAGTTTACATTAGGTAGCGAAGTACTGGAAGTAGTAGGCGATTATGTCTACTTAGGACAGGTAGTAACCGCAGATCCGGACCATGAAAACGAAATAACAAGAAGAATAAGACTGGGATGGATGGCATTTGGAAAGCACTCCCAGATTATGGCTAGCAGCTTATCGGTATCGCTCAAGAGGAAAGTATATAACAGTTGCATCTTACCTGTACTCACCTATGGGGCTGAAACGTGGAGGCTAACCAATAGAGTTCTACTTAAGTTGAGGACAACCCAGAGGGCTATGGAACGAAAAATGGTAGGGGTAACATTAAGAGATAGGAAGCGTGCAGAGTGAGTCAGAGAAATAACTCAAGTTACCGACATTCTAGTGGAAATTAAGAAGAAGAAATGGGCATGGGCAGGACATGTAGTGCGAAGAGAGGATAACCGATGGTCGCTTAGGGTAACAAACTGGATTCCAAGAGAAGGAAAGCGTAGCAGAGGGCGGAAGAAAGTTAGGTGGGTGGATGAGGTTAAGACGTTCGCGGGGTCAAGTGGATGCAGCTAGCACAGAACCGGATTAAGTGGAGAAATATGGGAGAGCCCTTCGCCCTGCAGTGGGTATAGTCAGACTGATGATGATGATGATGAAGCATACATTTTTACGTGCGCAAGTCAGACAACTCCCGCATCGTCACCCTCAAAATTCTACTGGAATTGGGGCAGCGAAAAACATACTTTAATAAATAAAAGCCTGCATGTAAATTGTGTAGTTATAGTTTCCAATGGGACGAACTGGCCGCACTGTTTCAATCCGTTGCATGCGCCCATGCTGCAGGATTATGGAACTTATCTGCCTGCTTCCACGATATCTTTGCTTTTGCTCCTAGTTGGGCGTTGACAAATCCCATGGAGCAAACTCACTAGCGAGGAGGATCGGGCCAGTTGATGAAACGTGTCTTTTGCGGCAGACAAAAAAAAAAAAAAAAAAACTGCGCAACGAGCACAAAAGGACGAAGGAGAGACGAGGGGAAGTCTCAGCGTCTTTTCTCTTTTTTGTTTTTCAACCTTCGACCTTGGTTGCACTGTTTCCGTGTTGCTTCTTTTCGCTACAAGAGCAACTCCTGAGTATATCTGCCAAAGCTTTAAGTGACAATTAACACTGTACTCTCTCGATACGCCTGCCTCCTTCAGCCATCTGAACAAGCGTATCGCAAACTGTTAATTCGCGCACAAATGCGACGGTTGTGCAATTTGATGACATTCTCTAGCTCTCTCTTGATTTGGAAGCCAATGTCCTGGTGCATCGCTTTAAATAAAGCAATACGGACTGGTGTGAATGTTACTGAAGGTAAATTACGTTCCGTTTTTTACGCGAACAGTCATAAATAAATCCAGAATGCACGCCTAACGATCCATTTCCGGAGCCTTTTTTATACCCGCTGAACTGTTGCAGTCAGTTGGCAGTAGCACGTATCACCCCATCAACGGCTCCAGCCCAGTCATACCGGAACTATACCATTAAGAGCAATTTACCGGCCACACAGACAAGCTCCTTCCGCATTTCGAGTGTTGGGAAAGAGCAGAAAGCGAAAAGAAACTATGCGTCTTCTCAACATCGCAGAAGATTACACACGTTCAAAAACATCTCTTTAATATATTTAATATTGAGGATGCACGGCGATTCGGGGGAGTTCGGGGAGCAGGAATTGGCACACGCGCGCTGACTCAGACCCAGCGGAGGGGGGGGGGGGTGAAGGCAACCACGCAGTCATGTCAGCTCGCAGTAGCAAGGAGCCACCGCTGCAAGGACTTAAGAGACCGAAAGAACTTGCAACGACGACGCATGCACGCACCAGACGCAAGGCGCGTGCAACTGAGAGATCCGTAATCGTCATTCCCCGCACGAATCGCGTGGCACGTACGTACCCTTCCGACGATAAACAACGCTCGTTCATTGCAATATACCAGTCTTAATAGGAGAAAAAAGAAAACTAGAGGAAAATCGGGCCCGCCCAATGTTGCGCACGCGGTGACGATGCGCGGGCCCTGCAGGCGGGCTGACGAGCCGTGGTGGGGCGAGCAAAGTGTAGGGCGTCGTCGGCCCGCCTTACGGTGCAGCCCGCCCTCCAGGACAAGCTATCCGCCAGTGGGGAGCTGCGCGGTGCGAGTAGCGTCATCTCGTGAAGGCGGTGCCTCGCCTTTTGATTCGATTTCCTCGAGAAACACCGGCCGAGCCCGCGCGCCAGCCTTTATACTTGGGGAACAAAACAGCGCTAGCGTTATCCGCCTTGGTTCGTTACGGGGCCGACCGGAGGCAGCCAGACGAATCGATGCCGTGCCAGGGGCTCAACAAGTATGAATATTTTTTTTTTCTTTTCTGCCTTTTGGGAAATGATTTGCCGACTTTTCTTATTCGTTTTCCGCCCGCGGCTCGCCACTGCGACCCGCAAGGCTGGGCGTTCCGCGCGAGCATTAATAACTTCGGCCCCCTTGCCCCACAGCGTGCGCGCGCCCACGCTCCTTACGACGCAAGCGCTCGCGCTCATTTCGACTGCGCCAAAAGCGAGCGGCGTGCATCGACAAGAGGAAATGTTTAGAGGCCATCGGGGTGGGTTGGCCCGACTCCTCGGCGACCTCGCTGAACGGGCAGTCTGCAGGGCCCGTTCCGTTGCTTTAATTGCGCGATAAGGACGGCCAGGAAAATTGCCAGGCTTGCTTTTCTTTTTCTTTTTTTGTACACTAACTGATGCTCTGGAAAGGCAGACCTTGCTCCTTGTAACGTAGTGTGTTTGCCAAAAGTCGCCCAAAACAATAAGAAGGTCGAAGTACCTTCTGTTTCAACCCTTGCTTATAGAATCTACTGGCCTGATTTTTCTTCTTTTTTTTTTTTTCAATACGAGCTGAGCTCCCTGTGTAGATAATGAGGTCCCTCCTTATGCGTGAGACTTAATTGACGAGAGTAATTTGCACCGTGCGTGAACTTCTGTGGCGTGATTTAATTTCGGCAAACAGCAGTCGAAGATTTTTTTTTTCTTTTTTTTTTCTATTCTGAACTCTTCTTGTCACCCAACAACCACGTTCCTTCCCTCTCCCCTTTATGTCTGAATCAGAAGACTTCTAGCAAACCTGTGAAACAGTAATATCGCTCAGCCCCCTTCTTTGCATAGCGTACTGCAGTAAACCAAAACAAGCAAGAAGGCCGGCGATTCCGGGATAAGGCCGATGAAGAACACTTATGAGGCCGTGTATGAAGGCTTTTTGGACCGTTGGGACGAATGTTCGACGCATAAATGCTCGTTTTTATCGTTCGCAAATATGACCCTTTCAGATTTCTTAAAAATAAAAAAAAAAAGTATGATGTAGCCCACGTTTATTTTATGTTATTTGCAATCGCTCTTTGGCATTATTGAACGACAGCGAAAATCGTAATTGCGGAAAGATGTTGAAGATTTTAATACTTGAAGGCCGTAAATGGGTTATGCGATTAAACCCTGATTTGAAGTTGCATATATGGCGAATATGCAATGGAACAGGTATCAGTTTCTCGGTTTTCATCGAAAAGAACCCACACAAACATTGGCCAGCTATGAGTGCAACCTAACAGTGTTTCAAGAAAGTTCGTCGCTAATTTTAACAAATAGGTTTTTATAGGTATGAAGACGGATTCCGCGGCGCAGTGGTACCAGTGTTAATAGACGGACAACGCAAAACAGGGAAGCAATGTTAACAAGTAAAATTTTTAACGATTTTCTGATAATTAACTTTTTACTATAACAGATAGGCATCTAGTTGCAGTCAGAGATTTGCAGCCAGCCATTAGAATAGCCATATCAACTTTTAGAATTTCGAAAATGCGATTAGCCCTCGCCGCTGGGCTCAGAACATTTTCGCTTACTCACGCCAAAAGGCGCGCGCTTTCGAAAGAACCCGTGCTCTAAGCACAGCTCCCTGCAGCACCGTCGTTCCATGGCGCAAGTGCGAACCGGCCACACTCAGTCCCGCATATGCCGGAGCAGCTAACAGTGGTGAACACCTCATCGCAGGTCTGACCACCGTGGGTAGGACAGGGAAAGTGACGTGACACTTGAGCCATTGAGTGACATCGCTGGGGACAACGCGGGTTTTTCGAAAGCGCACATCTTTTGACGCGAGATAGCAAAAGTTGTTCATCCATGGGGCTGAGGGCAATCGCGTTCTCGAAATTATAAAATTTGTTATGAATATCACTAACAGTCGGCTTCAAGCCTCTATTAGCAATTAGAGGCCTATAAACAGTTAATTGTCACAAAATAGTTAACCATCTTAGTAATTAGCAATATTCGGCCGTTTTCTAACTGGTAATATTGTGCCTTAGAAGCCGTATTTATATATTTAAAAGCCCATGCTCAAAAATTAGTGGCGGACTTTCTTGAAACACCTGGTATAGGCGATTATTGAATATCAGCAAACAAATTTAAGTCAAATCATACGAACCTGCAGATTGGTCTACTCTCTTGTTACAGTAGCAAAGGTGGACATCTGAGTTACCCATCTCCGTAGCCATCTTCTTTAGTGAGTTAGGCAGCGTTCACAAGCATCGTACGAGAACTACATTTTAGCGCAAGACCGTTAGTACATCCCCGTCGAAAAAAAAAAAAAAAAGAATCTGTTGCCGGTGGGTAACACCACGTCGTTAAAAATTGTGCGGTGGCATTGGCGTCCACCGTTTGAGGCCTCGCAGCGTCGAAAAGTTACGGGTACACCTTTGGCAGGTGGCGTGGACGGGCGTTGGCAGGTCGGAGGTGTAAAGGCGCACCGGCTCAAATTTATCTTTCGCGCTCATGGAATTCGCCCAACATGGGATTGGTCGGCGGTTGTGTATACGTCACGAGACCAGACCGCGCGGAGCAAGCTATCCACCTGGCGCCTGAAGCCGCGAAGAAACACTGTCGCTTCGCCTGTCTTTAGTCGCGGAGGTCCCGGCCTCCGTCCCATAGGCCTGCGTGCCGGGAGCGGGGAGCAGGGGGCCTCCTACATCGGTGGAAAAATAAAGTTCATGACAACAATAACAACAACAACAACCGCGCGACCGTAAGGTGGAACGGGAGAGTCCCCTTCTCTGACCAGCGGGCTATGATTATCCCATTCAGCTCGGAACAGAAGCAAATATTGACCGCTACAGGACATCCCATGTGGTCTATGTAAATCCGATCCCGCCAACGTATCAATCAGCGAGGGTTAAACTCACGAAAGCTGTTTGTACGACGTACCGTCTTTGCCAAAAGTGACCAAGCTGCATGTTTTGCTTCTCGCTTGTATTCTAAAGCCAACATGGATCCCCAGAGGATTACAACAACGTTTTGTTAAGTACATGAGGACGAAAGCTCGAATCTACTTTGCACCAATTTACAGCTTCAGAAGTGGTACGAATCAGCTGCTACCCGAGTGAGAAGCGGAACACGCAGCCTGCGAGATGGCTTTTGACCAAGACGGTATACATTCTATTTCGTATATGCTGCACATTCACGTTCGACCGAGGCCTTTGCTGTTGTGGCCGTCGGGGTTCAATGTCAATGAATCTAAAGATTGTCATTAAGGAGAGTATCTGTTAAGATACTTTGTTAAGACAGATGTTAAGGATGTGAGGCTGTCAGCTCAGCGCCTAACATCTATTTATGTCAGGCGCTAAACTGACGGCGTCACTTCCTTACTGGCAAGTGTACGTTCGAAAAAGCGCCCATATCTCAGAATGTGAAGCAAATGAAAGGAACAACCTTATGCGGAAAAAGCACGTACCACCAAGCTGTATACTTTCTAATTCAGAAATAACAGGTTCCATTCCCGCAAATTAGACACAGTCAGACCTCCATACTCATAAAAGTTGACGCCGGAAGCAGGCCATGCTTATCTTTTACTCTATCTGCCCGCTCTATTGGACAACCCTCACAACCCGCGTGCGCTGAAATCGCAACTTAGGCCTAGCCAATTTCTTAATAAAGAGGTCGTTCATTGTAGCGATTCATTTTTTCGATTAACTGTTTTGGTCTTTTATTACTAACTGCTGCCACATGTGACTGTGCAGGATTGACAATAAGCATGCTGTGTCGTTCCGCCGCTCCGGTATCAAAGGCAAGACTGAGAAGTGAGGTGAAAAGACACAAATAAAATGAATAACTAAAATAATGTCTATGAAATGTATCCTTGGGACGTTGTATTTTGAGCCCCGCTGCAAGAATGACGCCGCGATGCCACCGCTAGACGCAGCCTGCTTAGGCGAACTGAGACTGCTAGGCTGTACGATGGGACACTGAAGGATACACAGAATATTCCCCCAGAACCGAATAAAAGAAGTACCGAGCTAACGACGCGTGCTATCACGAGGAAGAACGCACGTGCATTCGGCAGCCGTGGGCCGTTGTAGTGACTGGAGATTTCGGGAATCTTTAATAAAACCGAAAGGGCGCGTATATCACGAAGAATGTCGGGAGACTGCAGTGTATACGCAGGCAGTTCCTACACGCAGGAGACACGCAAAAGAAAACAAGACGGACCAGCGCCGCTAGGTTCGCCCTATCCCGA